>NC_057934.1:44439898-44739898 GCF_018555375.3 Anguilla rostrata | reverse complement strand
AGAATTCCTGCCAAAATCTAGGAATGGTTTGATAAGTTATGTATTACTTATTGCTTATCATGTATTGTGATGTAGTTCAGATTAAAAGCATTTTCCAGAACTGAATATCACCCAAAAGTTCTGAAAATAAAGCATGATGTTGACTGCTCTGACCACTGACCAGCACCACATTAATTATTTTTGGTTGATAGCAGATGGTGTGTCACCAATTAGGCCCTGAATGTGAAATATGAGTAACTGTAATTAGCTACTGGCGTATGTAGAAAAACAAAAACACAGTTATAGTTCAGTAAACACAGTTATAGTTCAGTAAAAGGTGTGTGTCAAGCATTTATCCTTCATACAAAGATGGAATAAGTTTCATTTCTTTTTTTTATCCATTCTTATATAGAGCATAATACCAATTTGTAATTTATAACTAATTATAGCTAATTTGTCCTCAAAATAAAGCAAAATTGTATTGAAAAGCTTTCTAAAGAAATTATAAGTGGAATAACAGACAGTGATGAGGACATATTATGAAGAAAAGTATTATGAGGACAATGATTCTGGATTCATCCTGTTCCTGCACTAACACGTTAACAATTGACCTACTTTTCAGGAAGCAGTCTGGAGCAAATTAAGATATTGAGGCTGGCAGAATTCCCATTTGAGTACTGTCACCTGACAAAACCATGGGGTAGATTCAATCAATGCACTTGGACAGTTTGAGGGTGTATACAATTTAATCAAACCAGACTTACCTGCCCTGGATTAACCCAGCCCATTGTCGTATCCCCATAAAGTCATTGTATGCCGTTACAGTGCAGCAAGTAAGAGGGTCTAGCCAATTAGCCGATAAAAATTCTTTTTCACCAAGTGACTGACTCAGGTTTCACCTGATTGGTCATTTTGTTGCAAATGTAAGTGTCTTTATGCGTTATTCCTGGATGTCCTTGATGTGGGTTTTGGTGGAAACTGCTGTCTGGTAAATACATCCATTGGGCAAGAGGCAGGAATACGCCCTGGACAGGCCACCAATCTATCGCAGGGCACACACACCATTCACTCACACACTCATACCTATGGGCAATTTAGAGTCTCCAGTTAGCCTTCCTGCATGTCTTTGGACTGTGGGAGGAAACCGGAGTACCTGGAGGAAACCCACGTGGACACAGGGAGAACATGCAAACTCCACACAGAAAGGCTCCAAGCCAAGATTCGATCCCACAACCTTCTTGCTGTGAGGCAACAGTGCTACCCACTGCACCACCGTGCCGCCCACTGGTGAATACAGAGATATTGTTATCTTTGAGTTATCATGAGACCAAGGGCATTTCCTGTGCCATGTGAACTTTTTGTAATGAGTCATGACAGGAACCAGTGAGACATGACGCAACACTAGTTATTTTTAGATTTGCATTCACAGTAACTTGCACGTTGAGGGAGGGAAATGTTTTGGGATTGTAGAAACAATGCAGGTTATCCCTGGGTGCACTGATTGCAATGCGGATGCAATCAATGGCAGCCAGAACACCAACCTGCATTGTTATAAAATTCTTGTTTCACCCTCTGATGGTCCTCTGGTGATAGGAATTTAATAAACTGGCAGCCAATCTCCACAAAATCATCAGAAACATCACAAATTACTCTACTTATAGTTGACCAGCAATTTCCCCCACAGTAGTTTGAAAGGAGCCAGCAGCATACTGTAGAATGCCAAAGCAGCAGAGACCTTTGTGTCCACAGATAGCGGATGAGTTTATGTGAATATGCTGTCTTGTAAATGATCCTTCAGGAGCTGAAACAAGAATTGTCTGCTGTCTGTATCAAAACACTAATGATCCTGAAGGAAGGAATTCGGCAGACATTAAAAATTGCAAGTATAAAAACTACGCTCTGCAAGTATAAGGCACCGCTCTTCACTCCCTTGCAGATCAAATGGCTATCACTGCTGCTGCTGCAATGTTTTTATGCATTTTTTCTTGTAAGATGTTGATCTACAAGATCAGTGATGTATGTGGATCTATTTATAATAATTTCATTTAAAGAGATAGCATGATATTAGATGGCGAACTACAGAAATAACTACTAATGTAGCACATAAAAAATAAAAAATATTAATTAGTTACAAAGATTCTTATAATTAGTTTCTGGTTTCAAATGAATTAGTTTCTGGTATCAAACAATAAACAAAATAAAAAGATTACATAGATGGTATTTAGCCTATAAATTCTTACTATATATTACACCTTAGAGATGACATAACAATGTCACAGATGTACAAATGTTATAATGTTATATTGTAGGCTGCGGTGTATTAGGGGTGACTTCTGAACTCCATGGTGAACACTTGGACAATTATACCTTCTAAACAAAGATGAAAAAATCCCAGCAGGCCACTTGGCTTCAAATGAATGATCCAGGGCGACAAGCCGTGTGAAAAATAACTATGGATGACCATATTAGAAACACAGCTGTTTCCATGCAAAACAGCTGTAAGAACATTAATTAGAGCAGATCATAATTTATTCATGGTCAAGCAAGCTAAACACAAAATATCAATTGTGTTTTACATTTGCCCGACAACTCCCAACAAACAGATTTCTTCTGGTGCACAGAAATGCAGTGAGGAATTAGTGCTCTACTCCATCATTATCAAGGAGAGAGGCATGGCAGAAGTAACAGTGTTCATGCAGTTCTGAGCTAATGAAACGTGACACGCATTGGCCAGCAATCTAGCGCATGTTCTTCCCTCTACCATTATGTTCAGCTGCAACAGAAAGTCAGGGCTATTACGGCTGCTGAGAGTAATTAAAACAGATATGAATGACTTATCATAAGTGCTTTATTTTAAGCTTGTGATCGCTGATCAAGGCTGACTTATGGAGGTGCAGTATTTGAGGCATTGCCAGTGAATGCAGTACAATATTAATATTAATATAAAGACAGAAAAGTGCAGAGAAATGCACAATATATATGCTATTCTCATATTTATGCTGAAAAATGATGCAAACCTAGTTGCAAACCTTAAATTGGAGAATAGATTGTTAATATATAGCATAAGATTGTGATTACTTTCTCATCTTGTGGCAAAGTGGACCGACACTGAATGTTGATAATTCAGTGATAGTGCACAGCACAGGCAAATTGTACTTCCAAAAATTACTATAATCCATTATGTCCACCGACATCCAACACTAGACTGACCAGGTTACATTTACAGGATAATATTTGCATGGCTCACCAAAAAGGCTTCATTACTTGCAATGAGAACTAGATATAGCATTGATAAAGCATGCCAAGAAGTGGCATAAGTTCAAATCATATGACCAACGAGAATTTGCCCATACCTCACAAGTTACTCTACATGATTGTAAATCCATTTCTGGACTACTGCAATTCCCTTTTTGCTGGTCTCTCTGCTTGTGTCGCCAAACCCCAGAAGCAAATCTAGAATATAGCCACAAGACTTGTCTACAATTTTCCAAAGCATTCTCTTGTCTCACCCCTCCTCACCTCACTTTATTAGCTACTTGTTACTGCTAGCATCAAGTGGAAAACCTTGGTACTAGCCCACAGAGTAGGTAATGCAACAGACCCACCACACCTCCAATCAATCTTCAAACCCTACACTACAGCCACATCTCATCACTCTACAACCTTGGGTAGAATGGCTACCCCCTCCCTCCATAGCCACCCAATGGTGGAATTAAATCAATTCCGATGCTGGTCAGAACAGCAGAATCATTGTCTACCTTCAGAACCTGACTAGACCCAACTCATCAGTCTGTGTCTTTGTCCCCCTCTTATCCCCATTTCCAAACATTGGTCTTTTGTATTAATTCAGGTAATATTATTTTCCTTCTTAGTGCTTGCTATCAAAGTAATGTCTATGTGTTTTGGTTATTTTTCAGCATAGTTATTTAGTATTAGATATTACATAAGTACTTGCTGGTCTGGGAATGCTGTTAGCCAGGTCTGGCATTATTGCTCAAATAAATCCTGTGAACGCACTTATGTTCTCCTTCATTGCAAATCAGAGTGTGTGCTAAATGGATGACTGTATGACGGAACAACATACTATGGTAATTACAGAATAATATCTGCAGAGGGGTTTGCTGAGATAAATTCTTCTTTAAAACAGGAAATGAAATGGGCAAATGTACTCAGCCAATTCTTTATTAGTTTTTTCAGTCTCAGAGAATGAAAGGTTTATTTCAGCTTGCACTTTCTAAGTGATTAAATAGGACAAATCTAATTCTTCATATTTATGTGGATGGATGCAGAAGATTTTGTTCATTACTGGTATTTTAGTGCAGTGGGATATTTATATTAAGCTGTTTGCAGGCATTTGTTTGTGGGGAGAAGGAGGTGATGGGGATTGTAGGGATGCACCTGCCCAAAGTGCCCGATGTGCCCCTTTGATTTGATTATAAAAATTATACTTGTATTATTTTTGCTGTCAGTTTTGTACCTATGATGTGCTTCATTTTGGTAAAATATATTCTGTACACTAACTGGGAGTTTTTTTCTAGGCCCTTTTCTGCCTTCAGAAGGTCTCTGCATGGACCCGGCTGTTCGTTATCTCGAGATTCAGTTTCATGTGCTAAAAAGCTCAGTTAGTTTACTGACTTAAATAAAAGTAAGTGAACTTTGCTTTCTTTCTGCAATGATTAAAATATTTGATATTCTGCTAAGGGTAATGAAAGCGTTTGGAAACAATCATTCAAAAAGTTTGCTGAAATGAATGGACCAAGGATAATGCTGGTTAGGCAATTTATACAATGCCCTCTCTGAATGAATCACAGGCAGCCTACGTGTCTCCATGACATACAAAGCACATTGTGAATAAAGAAAAATAATCAGACGCTTCCAGCAGTTCAGTCTGTAAACTACAGCACAAGTGTGAGCCTTAAAGCTTTGTTGCTCCCCATTGATTTATCTCCTGAATAAACCTAACAGGAGGTGTAACAATTCAAATCTGTGCTATTATTTAAAGAAATATTAGTTCATATGCTGTATGAATTACACTAGGATTGATTTAATTACACTGATTAGTCTTTATTTGGTACAATGTAGTTGCTTTATATGTTGGTTGGTTGATTTGATCCATATACTGTACTTCATGACTTGTAAATAAGTATTATGTAACAACAATATTAACAATCTAAAAAAAAAATTATAGGAAGACAGCAAAAGCTGTAAAGTTAATTAATCAACAGTCAGATGATACTTCCAACAGTGTTTGAGGAGTACAGTCATGGCTGAATTAAAATAGTAACTTTTGAACCTTTTTTCAATAAAGGTCTTATTAGGAGTGTTTTCAGATTCAATTTTTTTTTTTGAGATTACAGCTGGTCCGGCAGGTGAACCCATTTCTAAAAATGAGGGTCATTTTAAAAGATAATTTCATTTGTTTTAAAATAAACAAATTAAATACCCCAGGGACCCCAAAATTAGCAGTATTCTCTGTGCTAGGCTGTGATTTACACTGTAGACTTGGTCATAAACAGCAGGTAGGTGGCGAGGGTGCAAACTGCACACCTGACAGACCGGAAAATTTGAATTAGCTGCACCAAAATTGCAGTCCACTTCTTGATCTTGAAAATAGATCCCATATTGTCTGTAGTGTACACATTATTATATGTTTTCAGTGTATTTACATAAACCAAACATGCACTCTATATACATCTGTAAAAAAAGCCTGCTTGTATTCTAAATTTATACCATTTTCGAATGAACTTGTATATCTCACGGAAACTGAACAAGCCATATTGCAAAGCAACACTGCCCATGTTGTTCCTTTACATAAAAAGCTTTGCTTATAAAAAGTGCTACTATATTATCTGCAGAAAAATGACTCATCATAACCATTAAATGGTTTGCAGTGGTGTAGGCTAATAAACAAAAGCCCACACCACTTAGATGAACTCAAATGAAATTACCATGCAAGATACAAACTTTGTGATTAAATTTGAGTCAGTTGTTTAAGTCTCCTCTGTCATTCATTGGAGATGCACAGTGTAAACTTGTCCCTAGTGTGAGAAATGTATCATTCTGCATCAACAGAAAAGTATAATTTTGCCTTTGCAATATTTGGAATGAAGTTTGCCTCTGTTGCAGAAGTCCCCAAGTTCATATGCCCATAATTTTGTTTCTTTGGAGTGCATGTTGTCAGGCTCTCAGCAACTTATTTGTTTTGACACAATGGGACTCAGTCACGGAACATGTGTACAATCACATTGATGGTAAAATATGAACATTTCTTCATGGCTGTTTCCTTATGCTAATCACATAAACAGGATTGCATGTTAAAGTAACAGAGTCAGCATTTATCATCTCATACACCTGGGATATACACAAAAACAAAGGTCTGCACAGGTGCCATGAATCCCATATTGGTTTTTCGTTAGAACATTTTTAAGAACAAAAATAAGAATATTTTGAGAAAAGTTTTGTGAATGAGGCACAATGTGTATTTAATCATTTGACTTGGCTGTCTGTCTGTTGAGCCATTTTTTTGCTATTCATTCTTCAGTTGTTCAACCATGTTGTCATGAATTCTGATCTCTCAACTCTCAATCCAGCACATAATTTCAACAAGACTTTTGCCATGTTCTGCAAACATCTTGAGTGGTGGCTCTAAAGTCTCATAGTCTGCGATTTATACCTGTGCTGCCTGCCTGCTCAGACCAGGTACACAGAGAAAGTTGCAGCCATATTGATTGTATATTTAGGTGAAATTTCATTGAAATGTTACTGGTAGAAAATGCAACACACCAACTGATAATGTATTCATCCTGATCCAGCCCATTTTTCACTTGTGCCCTGTGCTGTGAGCTGTGCTCTCCTCGCCTCTGGTCAGGTCAAATATCAAGATTCAGCAGCCAAACCCGATGTGTCCATGCACTGCATGCCATTGATTTTGGAAAATAGAACCCGAATTGTGTAATTGGTCATGTGGATGTGACAATCCAATGCCTTCAGTGCCCCATAGGAATTTATATGATAATGCAAAGTTGAAATTATTTTGGGTCACATACACTAGATAAAATGATGTCCCTAAACATTACACTCAAAGTAAATATACGCTAACAAAGCCTTTCCTTTCAAATTTATGCTTGTGTAGTGGGAAATGACAGACAATGAGTATTGCTGATTCTACAGTTTTGTAAACTTTCCAATCTGTTAATGGATTATACAGATTACAAACAGATGCACCCTGTGATCACACTCCAAGTCATGGTATTAAATTGCAGAGATCGTTAAACAGTACATTCACTGTAATTCATTACTCACCCTAGTTCAAATAAAAAAAATGCAAATGATGATCACCATTCCTTGTCCCTGTAAGTGTCACATAAGGCCTCAAGAAATTGGAATACACCGAAAAGAAAGAAACAAGTCCAGTTCAAAATATTTAAATAGAAGTTACAGTATACGTCTTTCAATTAGTTATGCACACTAAGTAGAGGAATAGACTGACTTTGATAACAATTAAAGAGAAATAGATGTTTTGTTAATCTGCTATTAGATATTAAAACATAGAAGAACAGAAATAAAAATAATCCCCCCCCCCCATTTAAACATGGAATGCCTGTAAGAATAAGAACTGTATTAAGTTTAGCAAAATACCTCCCAGGAAACATTAGATCAGCAAATAAATAAAAAATAAATGTATTATGTTCTATAATTCATGTAAATGTACAACCACAACAACAACAACAACAACAATTACTACTACTACTATTGCTAATAATAATAATAATAGTAATAATAATAATAATAATAATTATTATTATTATTATTGCTGTTTTTGTTGTTGTTTAATGTGCAAAATGTAATTTAATATTAAATAATCATTTTGAATATCTACCTTTTATGAGCAATTAAATGGATCTTTTTAAATAAATAATATTTAAAACTTTGCAATGCATTAAGCTTTTATCACAGTAAATTCTGTTTAGTGCTACAACTGAAGAGCTAAGCCCTGGAACAGACACACTAAAATGAACTTTTAAAACATTTGATTTACTAATAAATGCATCTTTTCCTCTGCTAAGCTACGCAAGTCCCCCACACACAGCCATGACCCAAAGACCCCATTATTATGATAATGAAAATAAATACTGTTTAGTAGCACCAACAGCGCTCAGCTATGTGGGCTTTAATTGATACTCAGTCATCTCATTTGGCAAACGAATTTCTACTTCCTACGCAACAGAGCAATCAATACTTGAGAGCGCCTGACAGCTTTCATTTTCACCGATAAATTAAGGCAAAGCAAAGTACGGAAGACCAATTAACAGAACGGCAAGGATAAAAAAAATATAGAAAATATAATAAAAATAATTCAATAATGTTATATATTAAATAATGATTATTGAATCATAATTAAATCAAAATTAAAGAACCTAGTAATATTGAAAGTAATCCATCTGTACTTATCACCATTATATGTCTATTGGTTTCTGGAATCTGATTGTATCTTCTACATTTGGAATCCTAGCAGGGAAAAATCATTCCTAATGTCTCACATTTGTGTAATGTACTCTGAGTACAACTTTTACTTTCCTGGCATTTAGCAGAGATTAGTAACTGATGAAATAAAAACCTTAAATTGGAACTAGCATGTTTCGAACAAATTAATGCTGATTGAATTCTGATTCCCTGTGGTGTAAATAAACAAGTCCTGTTCATAAGATGTCATTAAGTATGGTTAGTTTGGACGATTCAGTTATTTAGAGTATGTAGTTGAAAGTAATCATTTGGAAGATTAGTTAATTTTGTAAACCTTGCTATATTTTTTATTAGCCTGGATACTGTATGTAATTTTATATTTAAATTCTGCTATTATATTTCCATTATCAATTGCATATGATAGTGGAAGTGTATCTTATAATGATAAAATGTAATGGGAGAGAGCATTACTCACTTGTTCAAACAATACAAAATGAATAGATCTCACTATATAGAATATAAGTGGGATTGCTTTTAGGAACATAAACATTTATTACATTTAAAAAATAAATATAATAAAATTGTACATTTTCCCAACTTCTGGCCCGCCAAAAAATAATTTCACACAAGCTACTATGCCACATAAAAGTAACAGATATTGTTTAGCATGTCATGAAACTATAGAAGCATGAATGCAATGGTAATAGATGCAGTGTCACTATCTATACCTATTCACCTAGCAAACTTACTGGCTATTTATATGTTAGAGAGGAAGTTTATGTGTGCATGAGTGCTTTAGTGATGCTGTATCTATAGTTGCCGGTCTGGGAATGTTGGTAGCAAGGTCTGGCAGTGGCACAATTGGTCATATTTTTCAGGTGAACCCAATCATCTTTTTCCTATATTTTAAGTCATTCTCTAGAGCACCTACAAAGTGCTTGTAATGTAGTTAGCTAATGTTAACTGTGAAGTTATTTGCAGAGCATATGATGGTTTCTTTTTAAATTGCTGGTATGTTAAGTGATAAGTGTTAAGTGGATAAAATGACGAAATAGCAAGGTGGCATATGCAGGCGTGAATACCTGTAAAATTTTGAGATCAAGTTTAATTGTGATCACTTAAATGAACAGGAAAGGAACACTGAGATGCAGGGTAGATGCTGCTAACAAAGCTAGAAAGTTATCTTTCCAGTTAAACTGTGTTATTCACTGCTTTTATTGTATAATGTTATGAGACAAATCTGTCAGGAAAAAGACAGGGACATAGGGGGACATTACTGTTTCCAGTAGTTCCTTCCAAAAACAGGAACAAGTCTCTGTGACGACAGTTTTCCCATTTACGAAATAGAGGATTCAGGACATACAGTACCAAACAGTATCTGTACCCAACCAACAAGGGTTGTCGCAATGTAATTATTATCTTACCCACTGGTGTTTTGTATCACCAATTTGAGCTGGAGCCATCTGTGTTAGAATGAAACTTAAAAGACTTTTTGGAAAGGAACAAAGGAAAATATGAATTCTGCAACTTGCACTAGTGCTTCTAATTTAAAAGTTTACTGGCACTGCAAAGTAAAACAGTCACACTCTGGAGCCCTGCATTCCACCCTTGCTTCACTGGCCAGAAAGAGGGTTTTTTCAGTTTCCTTATGAGGATGACTATGAATGATTTAATGTGCTATTTTACAAGCATTCAGTGACAAATATCTCATAATTAATAGCTACTTGCTTGATCACTCCCCTGTCTGTCCTGATGAAAAATGTCATTCGTACGTTTGGACAGACCTTATTCAAAGCAAGGGAGACTTATGAACCTGAGAAAAGGTTGCAAATGACTATGTTCGATTAATACTACTTTATTTTTGGCAAAGTAGGCCTGGTGTCTGACATTTTCCTGCCCTGTACCAGCCTATAAAACATCAAAGTTCCAAGAGTTAAGAACCTGATCCATCAATCTTTGAATAGCCTTATGAGATCTCTTGCAACTTAAACTTTAAAGGTTATTATCAGACGAAGGTAAGATTGGCTCGATATTTTTTTGTAAATGCTGTCTTTTCAACTGATGTCATCACAATTAACTAACTTCAAGCAACTTAAAAGACAAGTAGGGATGAGAGTTAATAAAATGTCCTGGTTTAACACTGTACAAGCATTTTATGGTTTAATAATAAATGATTCATTAAGGAACTCTGGCTTGATATTAGTTACATAACATAAGTGAGCTCGCGATTGAGAAAAGGCAATATCTGGTCAGGTCTCACAGCTCCAAAAAAATTAAAAAATAAAATAAAAACCTGTGGTTCAAAAGCAATTTCTGTTCAACGCTGCGCACAGAATTTCAATTTAATTCTCACTGCCACAGTATTATCATCCTCAACCATTTTCCAGGAATCTACAGACACCACGTCTTTCAAACCTCAAGCCTGTTCTGGTTTAGAACACTGAAAGAAAAGTAATAAAAAATGCTAAGTTGTGCAGTTTTGAGCAAGCACTTAAGGAAATTGCAGACGCCACTGGGTCAAGAAAGTATATTGAGGCAGCATTGTACAGCACATCTACAATTATCCACAAATTTCCTTACAAAATTGTGGGAAGCTGGATTGTTCGTTTCTGATACTTCCTGTTGATGAAATCCGCATCAAGCTTCAACTAACTGCATGCAGCATTCAAAACAACATAGCATTGCAGTGATTTCAACAAAGTCTGAAATTAAATTGGTTCAAAAAAAAAAAAAAAAAAAGAATCTGATACTGATGCACAATAAATGACACAAGGATTTCTGGGCTACTAATTTTCTGACTTTGGCGGTCTGAGAATTAAAGTCCTCTTTTTAAAAACCCATTATTCATATGGACGCATACATTGATGCTACTGGTTTGTTTAGATGCATTAGGCCCTAGTTAGTGTAAACAGCCTAACAAACTTTGTTAAAAGATATTTTTAAGCTGTTTGAGAGAATGTTAGTATCCTCAGAAATGATGGGTGATGTATTTGTAAAAACGTTTCAAACATTATTCAGTTTCGTTGCCTATTAAAAAACAGTCGTGTAATACTGTCTGCTTCCGTCAATGACTCTTCTAAGATGCTGCCTCTTTTCCACATTTTTTTGTCTCTTATTTTTATTTTATTTTATTTATTTTCTTTTGTCAATAAGGTTCAGTGCATACTTCTTAACTTTTGGTGGTATTGAAATACCAGTGTTGGATCCATATGGGCAAATGGCTGGTGGGGCAGCACTGAACAGAAAGGAAAGGGCCTCATGATAAAATTTTGAAACGGGCTCTGGTTACATTGTTGGTTGACCTCTTATTGAAAATTTGAAATTATAGTATATATATATTAATTAGTAATGTAATGTGAATATCAGCAATGTTTAGTGCCTATAAATAATTGCAAACAGCATCTGGCTATGTAAATTACAGCAACTCAGACTGTGACTTAATTTATAGAAATGTGTCAATAAAAAACGGTTCTCCACTTTTCCTCCACATGATAAATTATTGACTCCTGAACTGACAAGATTGTAATTAAATATGGATCCTCAAGCTGTAGGAGTAAAAAATTCAGACACAATAATCCCATGAGGTAGAAAATGGCAGGCCAAACATAACCCTTTCTTCTTTGAGAGCTGGAGAATTTCATTTTTTCCCCCTGTTCACAAAATGAATATGGAAAGTTACACTAAGGACATTCCTGGAAGGAAGGAAAAACAGCTACAGCACATGGGATTTCCAACTGGTATGTTTTGAAGTGACTGCCTCTTCATTAGCACCATGGGCACTGTGAAAAGGCCTATAGGGGAAGTATGTGACAGACATTTGCCATGGCCAGATGTCCCACACAGGTGACAGCTGTGTTTGTCAGGGGAGCCCCCCCTCTCTCTCAGGCATTACCTGCAGCAACACAGAGAGAAACTGCTATTAGAAATGCTGGATTCCCAAAGCTTTGAAGAATACATTCTGCACATACAGTATATGATCTGTTGAGTGTAAGTTGGCTTAGTATAAAGGACATACATTTTCTACAGCCTTGTATCACTATGATGCACAATGATTATGTATTTATGTGTGCATACATTCAGACATGCTTCTCATCCTGCCATTACCCTTAAACTCTTATCTGCGGAGTCCAACCATGCGTCATTGAAAGGTCTTTTTCTCAATGCATTTAGATATCATCATGGCATTATTCAAACTCTCAACGAGCAGGTCATTTGAAATATGTAGCTTTCTTTAAAAGGTAGACATTTTCTATTATTAAAATAACTTTGCCATTATTTAAAGTCATATTAAATATATGAGGACGTAACCTGTTAAAAGGTCTTGCAGTGATTGTACCAATTTAAACTTTTGTGTAATTCTAGAAAATATGTTTGTACAAGGAACTATACATGTATATGTACAAATATTCTTTTTCAGTATGACTTTTGTAATATTTCTATATACTGTACTGAAAAATACCATTCTGTCCACTTTCTTACACACATTTCAAAATATGTGAAATAAGATTATCCATCTAATAATAGACATACAATACATTCCAAAATAAAGAAATGGTTCCACAGTTATTCATAACCTCCAGCACTGACACCCACATATTTGCTCAAAATAATTTATAATTAAGCTCAGCTCAGTTCAGTTGTACAGACAATGGAAATCCCAGCCTCTCAACAAGTTATTTCTTGCTGCAGGCTTAACATGAACATTAGCCTGATTTGACATTAAAGGTGTTTGTTCAGCGTAGAAAATGTCTAAGTGGTTTCACATAGTCAAATTATCGAGTTTCAGAGAAAAAGCAACACAAATGATTCCACAAGACACAACATGAAGAGAAGGGTAGAGGGTACCAGACCAGTAGCCCATTTTTCTGCTTAGTTTTAACACATTTAGACTGACTCCACTCACAGCTGCAGCATTATTACGCTCCCATTTTGAAAAAACATGCTACACCAGGCTCAGTGAGGGAGCAGTTATGTTGACAATATAAGGCATTTCCAATAATTCTTTTCATTTTTTTCTCTCTTGGATTAAAGCCCAGGAAATCTACTGAAACCAATTCATGCATGAACTAGATTAAACCATGGGTTAAGCTCTTTGGCACTGTTTAAAGTTTTACTGAAGCTAATCAATTTGAGTGCATAATACTGTATATTGAAAAATTTTACATCTTCCTTCTGGTGAGGGTTCCTGCCGTGGGACAATTAACCGGCATCTTTCCCAAACATCTATTTCATAGACATACAAGTTGACAAAAGATGTATTGACAAAAAAAAGGTTATTTTCAAAAACCTTTAACTGAAATGTCTCCTTTCAGCAATATTTTATACAAACCATTTCACATGATCCAGGACAATGGGGTTTCTTTCTGTCATTTAAAACACTTATTTTCCAATGGTTTAAGCATCACTGCGTCAGTTTTGCACGGATGAAAATGGCTTACTTTTCCACATCCTTTCTTCCAACAAAACATTTGTTATCAGATGTGCAACTACTAGCACATACTGCAAGAGCTGGAAATAAACCATGGCAACAATTTTATATGTTATGACCATTTTCCAAAAGAAAACCCTCTAAATAAAGCACTGTCTCAGTGCATCTCAGTGAGTATTCGACCATGAGACATACAGCATGAGAAGTCAAAGAAAAGAAAAGGTATTGTGAAAAGTATATAATATTGCATTCACTAGCAATATCTTTACATCTAGCTTTTGTTAGAGGTGCACCATCACCAAGTCAAACCTCGGGTCTCCTGTAAAAATAAGAAATCAATAAATGCAACCCAGCCTAAGTTATAAAACCTATGTTGATGCACTATATAAAATATATGTGTTCATAAAAATAAGAGCTAAATTGGTCAAATAAAAATAAAAAAACACTTGGGGATATGGGGGGATTCACATGTTTTTTAACAATACTTCTAAATGTATGAAATTCAGTTAAATGATAAAAAAATACTGTACAACGTTGTCCCCAGTGTGGACTGAACAACGTCCATTAGAATGCATAGCTTGTTGTGACTGAAAATACTGAAAATCTAACTCATTCTGTCACACTAACTCAATTCAGTTTTGCAGATAATTTATGAGGGTTACTGCACTGCTTGCAAATAAACATGGAACACTTAAAAATGAAGCGGGGGATAAATCACAATGAAATGCTTCAACAGATGTCTGAGCAGGATGAACTTCACTCAGCCCCTGTGCTGTTTATTTTTAGTCTGTCTTACTCTCTGATGTCTGTCTCATTTTATAGTTGTATTTGCAATAGTTTAAAATACCCATCGTTGTTATTGGATTTTATTACTATTAATGTGACACACTTGAGATTAAAATACAGGTTTCAATTAGTCAATTACTGGGCATGTTCACTTGGAACGCATGCTGTTGTAAAGTATGTTAGCTACCTTGGTTATTGCAGTGACCATCCTTAATAATATTACATTATCAATGAAGTAACATCAAAAATGTTTTAATGTTCAGCTAATTGTATCTCTGAGTATTTAGGTTACATGCATTGTTTCTATTTAACTGTGTTGGCATAGGTGGACCAAGGTCTAAATATTAAGAAGGTGCTGAGTTGTCACTTCTGGGGAACATAACCACAATTTGAATCCAGTTTCCTGGACCTTTCAAAATAAACTTTATGTACTTAAGTATACTTTTAAAAAGTAACCTTTTATGTACTACTTGTTGTAAGCATATATAGCCTTATAATGTTGTTTTTAGATAGTACCTGCATAGTTTCTCTTTTGCCAGAGGCTCCCTGATAAGGTGTCCTTAATTTCAGTGCCAACTCAGGCATTGAAATTAATTCAGGCATGCATGATTAAAATAAGCTTGAAGCATAACATAAGCCATAGGCTTGCTGCTCCACTGATGTGCTGTTTCTGCAGTCTGTGTATATTAAAGATGTTTATACAATGGGCTCAAAGCAGTTTCAGGACAAAAACTTGGCTACTCTACTTAAGTGGTGTGTTCATTGAAGTTTAGCCCAAACAAAATAACCACCCGGCCTGTGCGACCTCTAATATCACTAAGATAAAAAGCTATAAACTTAACATTTACTCAGTGGACTGCTTTGCTCATGTGCAAACATTATTAACATTTAAAGCTTCATTTTGCCACCACAACAGACCTTATCGTAGTTTGAAGAGTGGCAATGAGAAGGCCAACATACGTAACACCACCAGTGGGGTGTGAAAGTGTATCAACCTCTTGGTTGCGGGAGCTGGAACTAAAGGTTTGAAAAAGAAATGAATAAAAGCTCAAAACCCAGTCCTTATCCATGCCTTTTCGATTTTCTTTCACACATACCTCTGCCCTTTCTTTCATGGTGGACCATTCTGAAAACAAATCACAAGTGTGAACAGGATATTTGTAACAGGTATGCCATTGGCTGTTTCAGCACAAGTCAAAAAAAATATTTTTTCCCACTAATAATCCATCTGAGGCAGACAGTTTGCTTTTGTGCATCATATACAGAATGAGCAGATGAGATGAAGATCATTAATGAATAAAATGTTTATTTATTACATCAGCTGCAGCTTCAGGGAGTGGTAAGTTCACAACGTACTGAGAGATGAGTCAAATGGACAAATCTTTACATGGAGGTGCGTCAGCATGTTTTCACTAAAAATATTAGTTTAAAAAGAACGAATCGTTCACGAACACACACCACTAGTTTGGGATTAGATTCCATAAGTGTTTGTTGCTTGTTAATGGCTGCAATGACGGATGCTAAGAAACCTAGATACAGCAAAGAAAAAAGACAAGCTGACAGGGCTCATTCAAAAACCGGAGTCAACCCTGGAATTACTTTTTTGGTGTCAGCTGAAGTTCACCAAGGGAATGAGAAGCGATGCACGGTTAGCCTGTTTTCTGTTGGTCCTGTAAGTAACGTTACTTTTAACTAGGTAATTATGTTAGGCAGCTAGATGCCCGAGGTTGGGGAACTTTTGTATCGAATTCCCATCAAGATGTCTTCCCCCCAATGGGAACTGTGTCAAAGCAAAAAAAAAAAACAAAACAGAAAAAAAACAACGAGAATATAATAATACAATAATACACGCATGGCAGGAAAACAACTAAGTTAGGTTTTCAAATACAAGTGATATAGAATTCATGTAACCTAACAGTACATCACAGTGCGTAAGACTGAAGTCAGCGAGGGGTGAGTCTACTCGTCTGGAGTGCGGACATTTGGATTCAGCCTTATTGTATGACTAAACAACCAATCAAATCATCTGAAACAATAGAAGGCTGTGTGTCACTGAGAGAAAGGCAGTTGCAAGCGGCCTTGATTGCTCATTTAAAATGAATTAATAACAATCTATCAATACAGGGTAGGCATGACTATTGCAAACATAATACAAAGACTGCATCATACTAGTAATTATGCATCAAAGTAAATGCCCTCAAAAATAATAGGTCCATTGAGTCTCTGTGGAAGTTTCTGAGAGAGGGAGAAGTACATTACTTAAGTATAAAATGACTTGAACTCCATAAATTGCATGGTACCTGCTTCAGAACATAATTTTTTAAAAAATCCTTTAAAGTTGTTAATTAATTTTCTCAAGAATGTTGGAGTATTTCAAGGTGAGCAGACGTGACACAAGTAACAACATGAAGCCTGTCTAATTATATGATGTGGTGAGCAAGCAGTATGATAAAAGCACTCCATTATCAGTGATCTCTGGTGCGTGAACTTGATGTCAGCCAATATGTGACCCCTTGAAGAAAGGACCCTTTTCCAGAAATTGGAGACATTTATAGATATTGAGGGCAAGGTCACCTCTTCTGTCAACAACAGCATCAAATTATCAGTATGGAATTGGTCCACATGCAAAGTAATGGGTTCTCTTACACTCTCTTAAGACGATCTAAAGCTTCAGATGGCAGCAGACAACCAAGAAATTTGGTGAGAAGTGAAAAACGTAATCTCCCCTCAGCAAATCTCAAGTGGTACAAATGGCATTTCATGGTATCTAAAGCCAAGTATGTCAATAATAAAGCAAGTCACAGTAATGCATGCTTTTGAAATTAGTTTCTGTTTTTTCTTTCTCACCAAAAACTACATCTTGAAACTCTGTTAATCATATATGAGTTAAGAAACTGTGTTGCTTATCTAAAAATATTCCTAACATGTGACCTACCATGCTATTGCTTGCAAATAAAGCAAAAAACTGATTCAAAACATTTCAGAAACCATGACATAACCAAACATAAGTACACAAAGAAATGGCATTCTCTCTTTAAACACCTGAACCAAAATGCTGAAACTTCATTGTCTACAGTAAGGTGGCACACCCACAGAGACATACAAATTACTGTATGTGTTGGGCAATCTGTAAGTATATAGAGTGTTGACCATTGCAAGTGATTGTTCAGAACTATACATGAGAAAACTAAGAATATACAGGCAGAACAATAAAACAATAAATGTCAAACAAACGCAAGGTTTTGCATCTTTATATATATATATATGTGTGTGTGTGTGTGTGTGTGTTATGGCAGTAATCCTAACGAAGATATGTATAGAACCACATTATTGTTCTCAAATGAATATGAATATGTTGACTTAATACGTAATATATCCCAAGATGTACAGTAGATTTAAAAGTTAATAAATCAAAACCTGTCCCCACTGTCACAACATAGAAAAAAAGCACCCTGCATTTGATTGGTGTCAAACAATAAGAGCTTGTAATTTCCTTAGTGATAGCACAATCCGGAATAACATCCAAATAAAAATGCAGCCACACTGATGGTAGTAATAACATTGAGTTCACAAGAGGATCATTCACTCATGATTATGTATGGGCATGAGTACTTGAGTGCTCAAGTACTCGAAAGACAAGGACTGCTTGAGCACTATATATTGCTTATTTGATAATAAATGCAAGTGAATTAATGGTTTTAGTTTCATCATTTATTTTCACATGGCAGCTTTAGCACTTTGTTGTTTCATAATTCAGAACCCTTGCTCTGGTCTGCATTGCAGCAGCAGTTGTGACTCAACATTTTTCAGCATTGTGTTCAACATTGTTGCCAGCAACAATGTTGATCTTCAGTTAAAATCCGCTGGATTCTGTGAGGTGCCGTTTGTCAGAATTCAAATCAACAAGGTAGCAGCATGAAGTCGATAATGAAAATATAATGAAAATATAATTTTTATAAAACAGCATGTTGAACTAAAACTTGAGAGTTTTTTTTCTTTCACCTTACAGAATGTAGGTCTTGGATGTGGTTAAGATGCCATGGACAGCAACCTAGGCTATATCCTTCTTTTTTCCCTTAAAATATATATTACATTTCATAAGTGTGACATTGACACATATTTTTGCACTCTTGCACATTGGATTTGAAATAAAACAGTGAATATGAAGTTAAAGTGCAGACTGTCAGGTGAACTGTATAGGAATTACAGGACAATTTATAGATAGTTCCCCCGTTTCAGGGTATCAAAAGTAATTGGATGGCTCAGCTGTTCCTTGGCAGGCTGTGGGCCATTGCAACATTAGTTCATGCCCAAAAAAGCTAAAAATAGGTCCAGAGTTGATTCTAGCTGTGGTATGTGCATTTGGAGTCTGTTGCTATTACTGTTGTCTGTCATCATGGACCAAAGTAGTGTCAATGCCAGAACATAGAGTGTGTTCGAATGAACTGGTTAGTACATTGTTAAGAAGCAAGAATGCAGTGGTGAGCTAGTAGAATATGGAAGACAACTGAAGCAGAAGACCAAAGAATACTTTAAATTGTGAGAAAAAAAACCTTTTTAACTGGTGAGCAGATCAAGAACATTCTCCAGGATGTAGGCATAGATGTGTCAAAGAATACCATAAAGAGAATTCTACAACAGCACTGGTAAGCCTCAAGAACAAAACAGCCAGTTTACTCTTATATCTTTAGAGTCCTGGAACAAAGTCTTATGGACAGATGAGACAAGTATTAACTGAGATCAAAGTAATGGAAGAAGGAAAGTGAGCAGAAAGGGACTGCTCACAATCTAAAGTGTACCAACTCATGTGCGAAAGGTGGAGGTAATGTTATGGCATGGGCATGTATGCCTGCCACAGGAACTGGTTCACTTGTCTTCCCTGATGACGTGTCTGCTGACAGGATGAATTCTGAAGTGTACTGAAACATCTTATCTGCTGAGATCCAACAAAATGCCTCCAAACTTCTTGGACAAGGACAATGACCCAAAACACACTGCTAAAGCAACCAAGGAGGGACAAAAAGGGTTCTTGACAGGTCAATTAAATCACCTTATCTGAATCCACTCAAACATGTATTGCGCTTGCTGAAGACAAGACTAGAGACAAAACACCACAGAAACAAATAGGAACTGAAGATGGCTGCAGTACAGACCTGGCAGAGCATTACCAGGGAAAATACCCAGCATCTAGTGAGGTCTATGGGTCACAATCTTCAAATGCAAAGAATCTGTAACCAAGTACTAAATATAATTTAATTTAAAGACACTATAAAATGGAAGTTAGAGCAGAACTGCCTTGCTTGATGTGATCTATACAAATACAAATCTATACCAAAAAAAAAAAGGTGGGGAGTTTGTTTGTTGTCAAATGTGGACATACATTAAGAACTGAGTTGGGTTGGAACATTCTCAGCTCCTTTGTGGAGGATAACTAGACATACAGAATGTATACACAGTATATATGCTAGACTATTTGTGCAATTTATATATGCACAATTTAGCTGTCATCATAGATGCTCATCTCAGTATGTACTCTTACTTGCAAAGATAGCAAGCTAGTGTATCAGTATTGGTATTGGGATATAAGTCTTGATATTACTTATCGAATCAAAAAGAAAATCTGTGGTACCGCCCATCCCTAGTAGATTGTAAAAACCTGATAGCAGCAGGTTGACAGAGGGAGGGGGAGGGGGAGGAATAGCATTCAGTATCCCTCCTTTAATTTGGTCTGGACACATTACTGTGTCAAAATACAGAAGTACAATTTTACAAGTTTCTGGAATTTATAATTGAAGACATGTTTGTGCATTTATGAAGAAAGAAAATTTAGATTTTAGCTTGTTTTAAGATTATGTTAATTTGTCCAATTACTTTTGGTCCCCTAAAATGGGAAAACATAATTCCCTGATATACATATAATCACCCTCAAATTAAAACTGACAGTTTGCACATTAACCTCATATTCATTGTTTCATTTCAAATCCCATATGCTGGACAAAAGAGCCAAAACAATAAAAATAAAGTCACTGTCCAAATACTTAGAGTACTGTATGTGGACCTATCACATAGTAAATGGTATAGCCAGCTGCATATGAATCGCCACATTTGTGTTTGGTCTCCTTCTAAAGAGGCTTAAACCACAATAATAATAATAATAATAATAATAATAATAATAATAATAATAATAGTTCCCTAAGATCTTCTTTTGACATCTTTGTAGAAGAATAAGCTTGTCAGACCTTAGATATACCAGTCACTGCAATAACGGAGGCTAACCCCTTCAGTGCTCTAATACTGGCACTACTATATCAGAGCCAGCATCTGTAGCCCTCCTGGGAGAAGTAGACTATTTATGACTGCTGAGGAGAAGGTTCGATTTTAGTTTTGGGTTAAAAGTTCAGGAGTGTTTTTTGTCATTTTGTCATGTCTTTGTGCCATCGTAGCATTTTACCTGCTTTCTTATGTTCCTGTTCACAAGAAGGGGCACAAGAAGGGTCATTTTCTGGTCTGGTTTCCAGGACTGGTTTACTGGTCTCTCTCTCTCTTCCTCCCTCCCTCAGTATGTGATTTCCATTTTTGCTTTACATTACCATATTGTGTTAGTTTATGTAATAAAGGTAATTCATTCTGAATCCATTGTAGAATTAAATTTACTTGTGGGTTTAAGCCTTGGGTAGATTTAGTTCTGCTGCATCCTAAAGTTGCTGAAATCCTGATGCCGCCTGATACTGTGGAATGCAAAAACAATTTCCCCACTAAAACTTTAACAAGCAATCAGAATGAGCTTTTCCACTCCTGTGCATTGTGTCATCATTTTGGCAGCATTGGCCCCCCAATCCCTTCAATCTATAAACTAAACAAGCAAAATAAAGTGTGTGTGTTGTGCGCGAGGGGGAGCCTTGTCATACCCTAACCAATCGCAATAACCAACAGAGCTTTTAGGTTGCTAAGTTGTTAGGGTTTCCCTGCTGACATTCAGTGCTCCCTCCTTATACCACACCCTTGTCTACTACCAGCCATTCATCATGTAAAAATGTTCTCCTAGAGAAACTATTGGTTTCTATATACTAGTCTGGCCATTCAACCAAACAGGCTGTGAACCTGCAGTAGCATATCATCACTGATGGAAAAAAAAAAGTGAGCATCGATGGAAATGTTTCATACTTTCCGTTGAAAGAAAAAGAAAACTGGAAATACACCTCTCCCACTATAACTGTGTGAGTCTGTCTAAAATTAATGAGTCAGGGGCAAGGGAGCAATATAATGAAACAAAAACAATGGCACCTTCTCGTTTGCACTAAAGTTAGAAAGAAAAAAAACTTTCAATGTGTTTCGTGAAACATTGACAGATTTTTTTCATTTACTAATAGTGTTACTAACAATATTCCCTCACTGATGCTGTCTTTAGCTTTCCAACATCACAATAACAAATCCCAGCTAACTCTGAAATCATCTTATATAGAGTGGTGATCATTATGCTTCCTGCTATTATGCTACATCTTGTAAAGCCAACACACAAAAATGTTCTAATGAGATCCCCATTTATATCACCAACTTTAGCTCTTGTTTTTTAACTGGCAGCATAATGTGGAAACATCGTAACTACAGGACTCCATTTTATGTGATTGAATTATTGATTTCTGAGAGATGGCGAATTAATTAGCTGATGATGCAGACATCTGATTATGAATCATTCTGGATGGTTTATCCTCTGGATTTGAAATTGTATATATAAGAATCAATGTCTGTTGTTTTCATTATGAATAGAGATAACTGCTAATAGTCCTCAAAAATAACTTTCACACTTTCAAATTATTATTATTATTTTTTAAGTCTAATGTTCTAAGCAAAAAAGCTGTGGATTACGGCTGCTGTGTTTGTAACAACACACAATTCCTAAATCCATAATTCTTCATCTAGAAAAACTTACTCTTGGTTGTCTTGCATAATTTCATATTGATTTGTGAGCTTGTTACTTATTGGTGTGTTTTCTCTATTACCTTCTTACCGCTGGAGCGAAACTTGACCATTTGGTGGCAACACTTTATGAATTTGTTTATATATACTTTAAGTAAAAACCACAAAATATACTTAATTGAATTTCATAGAATTTAGAAATATGCAGTCATACTGCATGTGAAAAGCAAAAGATATGTAAGACACATGCTAAATATTTTCCGTAAACATCATAACAGTAAGACCAGAGATGGGCGTCTTTGCATCCTGAACCCAAGTGCTGCATTAAAATGACAACGTGCCAACTAAAGCTGAGTATGGGAAGAGCACTGTGCTTTTTGTGTGTGTGTGTGTGTATGTGTGTGTGTGCATGCATGCATGCATGAATACATGTGTCTGTTTTCCAAAAACCAGCCCCAGAATTAAAGGTTTTGAAGAAGAAATAAAAACATCTCTATTGGAGCGATAAACCTCCAGCGTTGAACTCACTTTGCACCAGCTGTCATTTATTGTATAATGTGGTGGGCAACTGCTTGACTGTTACTGCCAACAGAGGCAATCCAAAGGGGGCAATCTGGCACAGCCAACATTCCAGCAGTTTGTCCTCCTGGAGCACACCTCTGATTGCAACAGAGGATATGGTTATGTTTCATTTAAGGTCACCAGAAGTATGTTAAGACAAATTTAAACACCAGGGGTAAATTACAGAGCTGCATGCACTGTACAATATACTTCATATCCCAGAAATTGTTAGTACAGCCTTCCTATGAAAAATAAAAAGGGGAAAATTAGTCAATTTTCACTTTACCACATTAACCTATGTTTAATACAAAAGGGACACTTTTGTGCAAACAATCAATATTGTTGAATTATAGAGAAAATAATGGCCCTCCTTTCAGTAGGTGTGTTCATGCAGTATTGCTTCACTCAGGAGGAAAACTTTATTCAAGACGAAGAAACATTTCACTAAATCATAAAAAGAGCCCAGTATCACCGGACAGTTGATGTGCAAACCGTAGTCTTCTGGTTTTGGGGTATTATATCAGATATATTTTCCGTCTCTCAAACTAAGTTTGGGTTGCCATGGATATTGAGTAAATTACATAATGCCAGAGATTGGAATATAAATACTTATAAAACACACAATGCAAAAGTTCATCCATAACCAGGCCACACAATGCAGATGAATAGGCACATCATTTTTATTGTTCAGCTTTATTTCCATCAAGGTGGAAAGCTTAATACTAAATACAGCTGGTTTGTTGAACGCTCATTACACGTGGCAAGAGTGAACAAGTTAACCACACAATATGGCATCACTTGGCCTCATGCTGGTCTAACAGTTGCCTTTTTCCAATTAAAAATGCTGAAGTCTTAATAGCAAATATGCCATACACTTACACTTAAGTCTGAAATCTGGGCTAGACAGGTTTCACAGGATGCACTATTAATTTAAATTCAGTTCATGGTGCTTTGGTTTTGGAAACCCGCAGTGAGGTTGCAGAGAGGGGCTGAGCATATGGAGCTGCTGGTTCAGTGCTGTGTTCTTCGTCATTGGCATTTTCATTAAGTGAGTTGTACCCTTTATTTTGTGGACGTCTTACATTTGGATTTTATGGTATACATTTTATTGTACAACATTAATATAACAACTTCCACAGACATTTTAACTATGCCAGCATCCTGTATGTCTTTTGTAACTATTTAGGACAGTGTCCAGATAGAACTGGGTCCACTAATATTGATCCAACATATTTATTTATTTATTTATTTACTTGTACAAATTTGTGCATATTCCAAATTAGTCCCATCCATCTATCCATCCATTTTGTAAACCCGCTTATTTCTGGTCAGGGTCATGGGAGGTGCTGGAGCCTATCCCAGCGTGCATTGGGCAAGAGGCAGAAATACACCCTAGACATTTCGCCAGTCCATCACAGGGCACACACACCATTCACTCACACACTCATACCCAAGGGCAATCTAGACTCCAATTAACCTAACCTGAGTGTCTTCGGACTGTGGAAACTGGAGTACCCAGAGGAAACCCTCACGGACAGGGAGAGTACACGCAGGAAAAACACACAGAAAGGCCCCGGCCAGGATTCCAACCAAGGACCTTCTTGCTGCGAGGCAATAAAATGCTGCCAAATTAAATTCCTTGTATTAAATGATCTTGAATTAAATTGTTATTGCGCATATGTACCGTACTGTAGAGCTATTTATTTTATAGAATTTGTCAGACACCTTCCCAAAATTGTAAATATTTATCTACTAATCAAGGTCCAGCTGTTATCCCCGCATTTCACCTTGGAGCTGGTTAAAATATGGTACCGTAAAACTACCACAGCCCATTAAATTATCAATTACCTATTACATGGGGGCCTGATGGACCCTTTATTACTCTTTATAATCTTTTTTCGATTATCTGATGCCAGCCTGCATGTAGCCTACTTTCATCCTACCGTCTACCTTTATTCTGCTTATAAATAAGGCAGAACCATTGATCATGACAGAGGTGTTTTTACCTCAATTGGGTTCAACTAATAATATTGTCAGTTAGTAGGTAATAATGCTGTCATTTTCTCAGTTAGTGTTCAGTTTCTTGTCAGATTAGTTTGATTCTCTAGTCTATCAAAAGGAGAAAGAATTTGGATACAAAGTTTCATGCCATTACATGAATGACCTAGATATTTCCACTTCTTCCCTTACTAATGTATGAAAACCTTTATGGGAATTCATCATCATAACCTTTATTTAATTCTCGGAGGTGCAATTGAGGGCCAGGCCCTCATTTTCAATGTAGCCGAGATTACAAAAACATTTAAAACACAATAAGTATAATAAAAAAATTGTTTTTGTTGATACAATAAATATGATAGATTATTTACGTAACTGCATGTGGGTATTACACTAAGTTCATTCCACAAACAAGCAGAGCTGGAAAAAGAGGTGTTAATCATTACCTGGGTAAACATTTAAATAACCAACATGAAGACACAGTGGGAGAGCGTGTGGCACAGTCCTTATGGTGGCTGAATATTCCCCCAAATCCCCCATGCAGCTGGGAGTTTGACTCCCCACCATGCCGCTCTCTGTCCTGTAATCCCATCTATACCTGTTGAATAATGTGAAAAAATACCGATGGTGGAGTGGATTGTCTGCTCTTCCTTTTTCAAAAATGAGATACTGGCTCATCTTAATCATGGACTTTTAATACATTTATTTATTAATTAAATTATTTAAATAATGAATTGAGTGAAATGGTTTACTATATTAAGGGTCTTCGGTTTTCAGTCAACCTTAAAAATAGACCAGAATTATCAGGTCCACCATAGACTAATTGTCCTTGTTTCACAAGCTGTGATGACTAAAGCTTATTGAACATCTGTTGGTAATTAAATTAACAAGCATTGAAAGCAGGTGCGTAAGAGGGATAGGGAGGCCATTGTGCATTGTGCATTTTGTATGTCATGTTTTCTTAATACTGTATATTTTTTATCACTCTGCAAGGCGAAGTGTCAGACAGCTTTATTACAAATATAACTTACTAGCTATTTTTGTATTCACAAAACCTTCTAAAGTGCCATTTACTTTTGTAGCTCTTCACTCTGTTAAAGTTTAAGTTAAAACCAAGTTTACACCATGGTTGCTTTAGCAGTATGTTTGGGCTCATTGGTCTGCTGGAAGGTAAAGTGCCATCCAATAAGTTTTGAGGCATTTGTTTGGATCTGATCAGATGTTTATGTACACTTCAGAATTTATCCTGCTGATGTCAGCAGTCACATCATCAATGACGATGAGTGTGCCTGTTCCTGTAGTAGCCATACTTGCACAAGTTATAGCACTACCTCCACAACGTTTCGTGGATGAGGTGGTTTGCTTTGGATCATGAGCAGTTCCTATCTTTCTACAAATTTTTCTCTTTCCATTGCTCTGGTACAGGTTAATACTCATCTCATCTGTCCATAAGAATTTCTTCCATAACTACAGTTTTTTACCATAATTTTTTAGCAACCTCTAACCTGGCTGTTCTGCTCTTGAGGCTTGCCAGTGGTTTGCATCATGCAGTGAACCCCCTGAGGTTATACTGGTGCAGTCTTCGCTTTGCTTTATCTTTGTCACATTTCTACGTCCTGGACCTGGAGAATGTTTTTGATCTGTTCGGCAGTTTAAAAGAACTTTTTCCACAATTGAAAGTATTGTTCAGTCATCTACTACGGTGGTCTTTTGCAGTCTACCAGTTCAGCAGTGCATTCTTTCTTCTTACAATGTGCCATATAGTTTATTTTGACACACCCAATGTTTTGGTTATGTCTCTGGTTGATTTATTCAGATTTTTCCACTCCAAGATGGACCACGTTACTGGCACTAACTCTTCTTTGTTGCAAATGCCACACCTAGAATCAACCATAGACCTTTCCTTAACTATCTTGTGCATGAACACAAAGACATACAGCAGTCAAAGAAACAGCTGAGCAGCCAATTGTGTAATTACTTTTGCTCCCCTAAAATGGGGGAATATGTTTAAAACGGGCTAATGTTCACCCATGGTTCCTCTAATACAGATTAAAATTAAATTAAAGCTGACGGTCTGCACTTTAAACTCAGATTCGTTTTTTAAATTTTTTTTATTTCCAATCCAATGTGCTGGAGTACAGACGACAAAACAACGAAACAATTTCACTGTCCAAATACTTACGGACCGCTCTGTAGATAGTAGTTTTATTGAGCGCAGCTCCACAAAAGTATTACTACTTCATGCGGAATTTAAATTAAATCAACAGTTCCTTAAATCTTGTTTAAACCTTTTTTCTTCTTTCATAAAAGCATATATGTTGATTTGAACATCCAAAATTTAATTCCTCTCTTTCAATATCATACCATCCCTTGTTAATTGATCTGTTGCTAAAATGAATTTAACAGATTTCATATCAGCTAGAACTTTGTTTCTGTCATTAGCTTAGTGAATTGTTTTCTGACAAGTACCTTTTATGAAATCAAAATGATATATCAAATCAAATTTTTTTTTTCTTTCAGTATTTGAACTTGTAAGCATTCTCTCCTTGTCCATTGTAATAGAAAGGCACTCTCACTGATAAACATTGATGAAGCTTTCAACAACAATAAATTAACTTCAAGCAAGCTATAGACTTTCCATTCACTTGGTGTGTCCATGTCCCATTCGTCCAGTATGCTGAATTGTAATTATTTTCAGAGAACTGTAAATTGAGTCTTAACACCTCAACATTTCTCCTCTCAAATCAAGTCTTGCATTCATGCAGCCCATCCTTCCTTTCACATTAATCAGAAAAGAAACCTGTGACATGTGTGCATATGTGTGCAATGAGCTGAGAACAATTTACTGCTTTTCCAAAATGTGTGATGTAGAAATTATTTGAATTCGACACAAATCAAAATTAGGCTAGTATGCATGGCATTAATTTACATGGAAATTTTTGTTTGATTTTATGAGAGTGCTGGCCATTGTACAGCATAACCATGTGGCTCATGGGGTAGTAGTGTTGGGGAGTTGGGTCAGAAGGTAGATTTGATATATTTGATATGCTTTAGAAGAAAACTTTGTGGAAACACGTTCACACCACTACTGTTTACTTGTGCCAGGGTCACAGCCATGACTTCAGCAGGGCAAACCCATACTTTGTGTGATAGAGAATATCAATATAGACATTGTCATGTATTTGCACATTCAAATACATTACAGATCAGCAGGTTTCCCCTGCTCTTTCTCTTACTGTAACTTAATGCCAAGAAGTCTGATATCATGTTTACACGCTTATACACTAGTCTCCTGTATTACAGACCAATTATTTCTTTCATTCCCTCAATGTAATAAATTACTGCTACTAATTTGAAAGCAGATGCAGCATAATGTCGGTGTCAGGAGATGTTGTGAAAACTTGGATCTGTCCTTGAATCTGAACACATGGACAGTAACTTTATGTCTGAAATGATCTTTTATATAAATTGACAGTCACACATCTTTTCATTTATAATTGCCTATTGTCTCTCATCTATAAAAGACGCTTGAGCTTGGTTACCTGGATAAATGACCTGGAGACAAATTTTTGTCACATTTTATCTCTGGATTAACTTACGTTGTGCCATCCTCATTGGTTTTTCTGCTATACAGTCATTCATTTCATCTGTCATGCAATTTCACAAGCCAGTGTTTTGAGCATTTGACATTTATGTGTGAGTCCTTTCAGGTTTTTTCCCCATTTACAATAGATTTATTACAATGAGAGATCAGATACTATGTGTTGTGCATTTTTCCATGACAGGAAGAGCATATAAACTAGAAGTGAACCTGTACTGGGTCAGAGGCAGAATCTGTACTAACAAAGAGAAATACATCAATAATAGACAGGCAAGAAAGGGTTAAAATCCAGTCTTTCTGGGGTTGTCCTTAATGAAATTCAATACTAGAGGCTCTATCCATCAAACCGTTATTAATAACTTTACCTTGAAGGGGGTCATGAGGAGGTGGATTTAAACTGGGGGGTGGGGGCTGGAGATGACAGACGGGGGTTGGGGGGGGGGGGTGTTTTGGGGGGCTGGAGATGAGAGACAGACAAATGCACAGACAAAACCATTTTAAAAGCCTTATTTACTTACAATATACTGCATGCATGGATCTTGGGAGGGAGCCAAAGTACCTGAATGAACAGCACCTGGAGCAATCAGGCAACAGCACTTGTCCACTGCATCTGCATGCTGACTGGGATGACTTGCTTGCAACCATATCTCTTAGTCTCCTAATGATTTAAGTTTGCTGTCGTTCATTTAATTGAACTGTTCATGATTGTGCAGCTTCTAACAGCAATGTGATTGTGAATCTGTCCTAGGAATGTCCTCAACAGTGCACAGAACTGCATAGCTGGTATTTCAGAGGCCAATTAGGCCTCAAATAGGGCCACTTGCTTTCAAAGCATTGAGGAAAAGTATGAAAAATTGGTTGCATAGTTTTGTTCTGTCTGTGAAAGTGCCATTCAAGTCAAATGAATCAAACAATCTAATGAAATAAAAATGCCTCCCTGTTTTCATGTAGGTATTTTTATAACACTGCGTTAAAAATGTACATGTCAAGTGCAAGTTATATTTCTCAGTTTTGTAACATGAATATTTTACATAATAATAAGAAATTATTCTGTGGCCCCTCAGCTGGAGGGGTCCCTGATTTATAGTCAATGTCCTCTCTGGTCAAACAAGTTATACATCAGTCTTAAAGCATGTGGAGCAAGAGAGAGCCTGAATAAATCTGTGAAAAATAGAAACATATCATACACCAGTGGCTAGGAACACCAGTTCGCCACTAAATTATTAAAATCCCTATATCCTGCAGTACATAATGTACTGCTGTCAGCCTATCAATTTAACATAATTCATTCTTTGACACATTTGTACGTGCAACACCTCAGGATGGAAGCCTCCAACTAATCACAATTCCTAACAGTCCATTAAAGGAATACATTCATATCAATTACCAAAAACTGTCCCAGAATTACATGGAACGGTTATCAGCTGCGTGAGAAAAGGAGGTAGGGACATCACAAAGGGCACCAAACAGGCTGTGCCATTTTGATTTACATTCATTCAATCCTATGCTAGCTTTTAGTTCTTTAAGCTGTGTGATGCTTCTGTCCTTCACCAAACTGAATGCTGTACTGATAATTAAACAACATACATGTTGAGGGGTTTTGCATGGTTCAACCAATTTTAGGTATTAGGGGTGTGGGAGGTAAATGTACGCTGAACAATATTAGCACTGTATCATCTTTTTATACAGTACCTTAATCCTAATAATGTATGTATTAATGTGCCAGCTGCTTGTTTCTGTGTTTTTTTTGTGTGTGCTATTGGACCAGAAATGGTGTTGGGTCTTCAGCAGGGGCTTAGCCTCATTGCAATGAAAAATGTACATGTAGTTTTTGTCAAGTAATTTGTTTTTTACTTGTGCCTGTCATCTGCATTACCACACCGTATAGCCTATTTATTGCACACAAGCTCGGGTTTCACACTTCCTGTCAAGAACATTCTTGATTCATTAATGCTTATTCTTCCAACTGCCAACATCTCAATGCTCACATATGACACATCACCCTTTCCTTAATGTTTCCAAGCCTCTTAAGTATGTTTTTAGACAGTTGAAAGATCCAGTTAAAAATGACATCAAAATAAAGCAATGTGACAATACTTGATAATCAGTACCAACCGCTACACATGCCAGAAAAGCAATATGCAGTCTTAGTCCTCCACCATATCATATTTGAACCATCTCAAATCTTGCATGGAGAATATTATACATTTCTTCATGGTGTTCCTTGAAATGTAATTGCCCTTAATAACATGATTTCTGGATATTCAAGGGAGAGTTGAAATAAGACAAGTAATTTAACACAACCTATTTTGACTTAGTGTGGAGTTGGTACAGGATCATTAATCTTGGATCCAAATTAGAAAACAACCATTTATATCATTGGTTCTGTTGAGGCTCCATGTCTCAGTAAACTTATCCTGCCATCATTCTTTATTTCAGCCAAAGCCAGCACCAATACAAAACCATATTACAGCTTATTTTTATTATGCAGTCGGCTATAGGAGGCCCCTACATACATTAAAATATACAGGCTAGAGACAATGTCTCCAAAGGACTACAACCATACCTGGATAACCATACATAACAATACACCAGAGGGAGAAAAGCAATTAAGTTTATGACAGATCAAGGAAAAGTAAAAAATGCTTAGCTACAGTACTCCCCAGTAAATAATAATCATGATAATAATACTAATTCTGCAAACTAACCCAGAAATGAATTTAGTTCAAACAAATTCATTTCGATAAAAAACAAAAAAAATATATTCATCCTCAATATGATCAGCTAATGTTACAGCATGGCTGAACCAATTGCCTGGTGAGTTAATTAATTTCCTGACAATCTGCCACAATTTTTCTTCTCCTGCAATGTGCAAAATGTAGAGCCGAGTTTATTTATTAATTTATTTCAATAACAAATTATGGCAAAGTGACACTGGGATTAATGACTAAGTGTTTTGCTTTGGTCAAGACTAAAGTCACTATGTGTGCAAAATGTGAAATGTGAATACAACACAAAATAACTTGCAACAGTACTGTCAAATTCCGAATAGGCAGTAAGCTACAAAGGGTTGGCAAGGGTGCTGTAATCGCCCACTCATCTGAATGGAGATAGCAGCAGTTGGTTTAATTTTTAAGGAATAATTTTCTCTTATGAGGACGTATTCTTCTAAAAATGAATGAAGCAATATAAATCAATAGCAGTAAAAAACACGAGAACCATTTGCAACATTTAAATGTGAAGAGCCACAATTATTTTGATTTGTTCTTATTTCACACATTATACACTTGGAAAACAAATAAAGAACTGGTTCTGTGATGAAATTACAACCCCAGGGATATTTAAAAAAAACAAACAAACAAAAAAAAAACATTATAATAATGTAAGGTACTTGCTTTCACAATCTGCCTACATTACACAGAGAGAAAGAGTCAGGTCCTGAATTATTGGCACCCTCGATAAAGATGACAAGAAATAAAATAAAAATGTGTAAAATTAATGAGTTTTCAAACTCAATAAAAAAACTCAATAAAACTCATTCTGACAAAGATTTGGTCTCAAAGAACTCTCAGGCTTGTATCAGTTACATCTCCAAAATACACATAGTTCCTACCCAGCCTTTTAGTCCCTGCTCATGAGTTTTCAAAGGTCTGCATTTTATACTTGTCAATTTTTCAAATATTACATTTTTATATGAGCATGACATATGGTTTTATTGTGATTATTCCCCTGAATTTATATATGGATATACTAATTATAAAAATGCAATGATATTTCCTCACTTAAAAGGTATTATCATTTTATAAGGCCATATAAATTATGTATTTCATTAATTATTTCCCTTTCCCTTCAATTTATGTTGTATTGTGGAGGCATTAGGAATCAATGTTTTGTAAAAAAACAGGTGTTAATACCTTTTACTCAATTCACTGCTAAATCAATTCACTAGCCTGAATAGATGGCAAAAATTAGACATATACTAAATAGGCAGTGGTACATAGACAATGGCCAGGCTGTCTCAAATTGAGTAAAAAGACAAGAAGCCAAACAAGATTTTGAGGGGAGTTGCATTCACAAGGTGCACTTTATTTTATAAGATCACTTCACTTCCTCAGACAGATATGAAATGTACAGCAGCTCACCTTCAACTTCTACACATCCTGCCACAGTTCCAGCACAGACACCATTTAGGAATATGGATCTTACAAATTAGAATGAGATGAGTTTCAAGTGTCTTCAGATTCTATGGGAAATTCAATACAGGGATTCAGACTTCACATAAGCCCTGCTCTTACAGCTCGTCTAAGCTGCCTCCGCTCATCCCAGTTCTGCACCTCCAGACCTCTAAACCTCCAATCTGGCTCAGCTCCCAGATCAAAGATAAACCTTCCTCACTGTACCAAAAAAAAAAACAAAACAAAATAAAAAATAAAAAAAACAGACAGAAACAAAAGAGAAAATGCTAATCAGTCCTGGTCAATTCTCCCTGGCAACATAATCCAATCAAGCTAATTTCTCTTGCCTGCTCATAAAACCTTACCTATGGCTGTGATGTGGCAATGAGAACAAACGTCATGGGAGACACAGAGCTGCAGCTGTTGCACTGGCATCTAATTTACCTGCTGCCGTGTCCCAGCCAAGAGACTGCATTGGGTAATTAGCGGCTTTTTAAATGTGTTTAGAAGTAGCCCTTCCCCCACTCCTTCACAGCATACAGCTGGAATTATCCAGAAATTATCATGGCAACTGCTGCTTTGATGGGCCACTGAAATAACACATGACAAGTGGCATGGATGGGAAATGAAAAGGAACCGCTCAGAACAAGGAATGTTTTATTTATTTTAGATCGGCAGACTTCCATGTACGTTCAGAAAAGCTTCCAATGTCCCCTTTGAAGCACAGCAGCTACTCTATAAAACAAGACCTGTCTTGATAAAGTGTGATCATAAATTAATAAATGTATGAACTGTGTGTCATAATCAGTTGTCTCCTTCTACAAGAGTGGATACTCAAAATGTCTGCAGTGACAGCAGAGGAACATCTTATTTTTGCTTCACTACTGAATTTAAAAATGGAAACATTAAAAATATGAATTGGATTCCAGAGGAACCTTGTCGCTATCATTTTCTGAAGGCATTTCAGATAATCTGTGTTTTTTAATTGACGATCAAAACTGATTGTGTCCAAGCTTTTGCTTGTGGATTGATTCTACCCATGCAGAACTGTAAATATTGTTTCAGAAAAGAACAACTAAAACAGACTGAGCGCTGCTCCAGGATCTCCACACTCCCATCTTCTTAAGAGGCTTGAAGTCATTGCGGTGCGCTCTATTAAAACACAGCCATTAAAAATGTGGCCATCATGATAAACAGTGGCGAGAAGCCTCCGATTCCTCCCGTAGTCCAGAATGCACCTGGGGACAGAGCTAAAGCTCTGGTTTTCAGCTGGAGATTACCATTAGAAGGAAATCCTTAACAAAATAAATCCTTCAGTACATACTGCCAATAAACAGAGGAGGAAGGATGGGAGCGTGATAAATAGCCTTTCTTAAAAGTATCAAAAGGTCTTTTATTGAACAAGCTCAAGCTTTTGAGAGCAAGGGCCAGATAAATGCCTTTATCATTTGATTGATAAAATAAGGTGAGGGAGAACTGGGGTCACTGATCAGCCATTCTGCAACATCTCATCTGAGAGGTTTTTACATGTCATGTTTGATGTGACTAAACAGGCAGGACAATGCCTAACTCAGCTACTCAGCAAAGAGAAAGCAACACATCAGACACATATTTATATATTTTATATCACAAATATTTAAAATCAGACTTCATCTTTGAAGTGAAGTAAATTACACTACTTGTGGATTACGTTCTGACCTTTATTTATACAGGTGAGTCCAATTGACATAGAAAATCTTTTTCAAGGGAGTGCTGGCCAAGCGTTTAGCACGCACAGCATACAAGACAATTCAGTACAATACACTAAAAGCAAAAACCATGAAACAGAAAGCCTTGATGAATTTACTGGTCAATATAATAAAATGTGTTTTGTCTGCATTTAAAATCTATTTTTGCTCACAAAGAGCTGCTTGAAGGTCATTAAAAGACTGTTGGAGGTTCTGAACTGCTTTAGACAATGAGACAGTACAGGAATAAATGGTGTCGTCAACATAACAAATGCATTTATAAATTATGCACAGCTAAAGAATGCTATTAATATGGATTGTAAACAGAACAAGACCAAGGATAGACCCCTGAGACACACCCCTAGTAAATAACATTGATGAGGAGTTTTTTCCTATCAATAATAATATATACTCCGAGTTCTGTTAGATAGATGATTATCAAACTAGCCAGTTGCCTTGGTATCATTTGGTGAAGAAAGATGTTATGTGTAGTAGTCATACATGCTTCGGTCAAAAACAAAACTGATCATGTACTCTAAAAAGAGTAACATTTTATTCAAATGTCTGTTCATAGAACATATTTAAAGGGATCATTATCAGCCCTAATGTCTAACACAAGTAGAACCAGTATTTAAATATATTTTAAGAGCAATGGTAATGGGGGTTTCAAACATGCTAATATGAATTCTTTAAAGACAAGAGTACTGATTGCCTGTGTTAAGCACTCTGCACATGTGAAGTATGTTCTGTATAGTTCATTGGACTGAATTATATTATAATCAGAATAAAGGCAAGTATTATTACTGAAAATACATTGCTTTGAAAATAGTTCTATTTTTAGTTTACATTACAGGCATTTAGCAGACTCTCTTTTCCTGAGTGACTTGCATTGTATCCATTTATACAGCTGGATATATAATGGAACAATGCAGGTTAAGTACCTTGCTCAAGGGTACAATGGCAGTGTCCAACCAGGGAATCGAACCTGCGACCTTTAGGTTACTAGACCCACTCCTTAGCCATTATACTACACTGCCGCAGGCCTTTTTGTTTTGATGTTTCCCCTGAATTTCGGGCTAACAGCATGGCTAGGTATGGGGTCGTTTTAAATGCAAGGTAATCTTTTAGTGGAGCAAATAGGGTAATTAAGAACAAATAGGAGATGAAATCTGAGGAGGCTGAACCATGATGGAATCTGCAAAGACTTGTAGTGAAATGTCCATATGATATGGCAGCCATTTATTTTACATGTGTGAGTGACAAAACAGGATCTTTGCAGTATTGCGGTCAGTCTAAATGCTCGGTTTGAATTGCAGAACTCAATATTTTCCTGGAGTAATGTGTTTTCCCTTTGGTTCTCGGTATTTATGTGCTACAGTGACACTAATGCTGCATGAGCATTTATTGTGGGCGAGGGCAATGAATGAAACACCATTTTTGTTATCGTTCATGTGGTCAGCATACTTATCCCACAGTAGGTTCCAAGGGCACGGGCTTCATACGGCTAGGTTTTGCAAGGTCAACCCATTTAGTGGCTGAGGGAGCCACTGGTCCTGCTGGAATTGGAAACCACTGCGTGTGTCCCTCACACTGGAGTGACTCTTAATCAGACTCCCTTCACATAATGATTGGACTACAATGATGACTGATCACTTCCATCGCTAATGCATATTATTAGTGCTCCCTCTTGTAAATGATTGTATATAGTAAGAGCACGCTCAATGGGACAGTTCCAGGGTATGGAGCATTCTCACATTTTGACCTTAAAAATATTGCCAAACCCAGTCACACTCTAATGCCTTCAAAGGCTGAGAAGCTTGTCTCCTTGAAGCTGGACTACTGCAACACAATCTTCATTGGGATTAAGAGCCTCCGCAGGCTTCAGTACATCCAGAACAGTGCTGCCAGGGTCCTGCTGAGAGTGCAGAAACACCAACACATCCCTCCCATTCTGGCTTCCCAGCACTGCACTGGTGCCCCATCTCCTACCAGATTGAATTCAAAACCTGCCTTCTCACGTTCAACGGCCTCCATGACAGTGCACCTATGGTACATACTATCTTAAAGAACTACACTATAAACTTCCTCTCGCCATCTACAGTCCAACAACAGTCTGCGGCTTTGCACCCCCAGGAGTGAGCTCTCCTCATTAGGGGATCAGGCTTTCTGTTCCGCTGCCCCCTGTCTGTGGAACGCTCTCCCGGATCATCTGAGGGCTCCTCAGACCCTGAGCAATTTCAAGTCTGGATTTGAAACACATCTTTTTAGGAATGCGTTTTTATTAAAACTGTTGTTTTCTGTCTGCCAAATGATTTTATTGCTCCAGCTTCTTTGCCTCTTTGTTTCTATCCTTTATATTTCCTATCATTTTAATGCACTCATGTAGCACATTGAGATTGTTCACACAATTAAAATCGAGTGATAAATTTGATTTATTATTATTATTATTATTATTATTATTATTATTATTATTATTATTATTATTATAGCAACTGATCTGTTACTATTACATAAATGATTTATTCATATCAAGTCATATTCAAGTTTTCACTCAACTCACATATCCAGTTGAGTTGAGTGAAAGTATCCAATACATTTTTTTTTTTTAAACACACAATGCATTTTGCTTGACATTAAAATGTATTGTTCAAGAACTGAAAAATATTTGTATCAATAATAACTACCTTTATTGTAACTACTGGGTCATATAGCAAATGAAAAGCTTTAATAAGTAAAACTAATCTAAACATCAAATGTTGGTTGTAATGCTGGTTATCAACAGCAAATTTGTTTTTTGTTTTTTGCAATGATATGTTCCACAGCTGAAAATGACTTAGTCAGCACCATCACAGAGAACATGGAGTGACATAGGACAAATCATTAGCAGCTTTATCATGACATGAGGTGTGAGGGTTTTAGTCAACACAGGGTGCTCCCCAACTCATATGAGGAATATTCTGATATTAGTTTAAAACTATTTACAGATTTAGAGCTATTTTCAATATAAATCTATATTCTCATATTCCACTAAATTGAATTTCAAATCTTATAAACAATTAAACAGAATGATTTCAAATAAAGCACTTTAGCCCATATCCTTGAAGACTGATAACTACAGTTTCAAGGCTACAAGGTAGTAACACTTAGTCTGCCACTATTTCATTATTAGGCAAATATCAAATGTCAAGACATAATTATCTCTGCATGACTGAAATCAGCTTTAGCAGAACTTTGCTAACAAAGAATAATCCAAAGTACATGTCTTGAACAAGCAAAGTCAAGCTGGTTGATTCTGAACACAGTACTATAAATATTTAATATCAAGATAAGTTCACAGACATCATTTACCAAACAACTGTGGAACAATTATAACGATTACCATGGTGAATACTGCATGTTATGATCAAGGAAACCCATAACCTTGCAAGAAGTTACAGGCTCACAACAGCAAAACCAAAATAATAGGTCATAAAACAGTAAAAGTAGGACAACATACAAATATAACTATTGGTCTATAAATTATGGTCTGCTAGTGATGTACGGGCGGCAGTCACCGGTTCGATTCCCGGGTAGGACACTGCTGTTGTGCCCTTGAGCAAGATACTCAACCTGCATTGCTTCGGAATGTATCCAGCTGTATAAATGGTTGCAATGTAGAATGCTCTGTCGCTCTGGATAAGAGCTTCTGCTAAATGCCTGTAATGTAATGTACAATCAAATGAATCCTTATTCTACAATGATGTTCAAGGCATTTATACCAAAATGGAAGCCCAATGCCGCGGGTACCAGTGGTGAGACACCGTGCATTGGCAGCCAACTTCCTCTTGGACTATTTTGTGCACATTACTAGTGGTCATCTTTAGTCCATATACTCATAGTTACATACTCAGCCTGAATTTTAATTAACTCCATAGCAAAGATCCACCACCATATTTCTTTATAGGTACAGTATGACATTATTTTCAACATGAGCATCATTTTTCCAATGCACCATCACGGGTGCCCATGGCCAAAAAGCACAACAAATTTTGGCCTCATCTGAAAGACTGGGAGGAACCAAGGGAAACACCAGGCAGGAATGCAGCAAATTCAATGCAAGCAAATTCAATGCAAGCTTGGGAGAAGACAATAACTACACAGAGCTTCAAAGTTTTTTTCTGGATGTTCATCATCTGAAAGATGGCATAGATTATAGTGTTGTTTTTATCAGAAGTTTAAATTCACTTACTCTTATTGGTCAAGGTGGCATTGGTCGATATTGCAGGGTTGAATAAAATGTTGAGTTTGGCTATCATGCTTGTTATTTTGTTTCCAGTTTATATTTAAAACATATTATTGGGTATTGATCTGAATAACAGTGGTCTATGAGAGGATTAAATGAATGAGAGTGAGTGCACTGGGGGGGGGGGGGGGGGGGGGGGTTGGGGGTGGGGGGGCTGGTTGCTATAGAATTGAGTTTCTGTGGCTCAATATGCAATCTGATTCTGCATATGATTCAGCAAATGCATTGCCACATTTAAATTTTATCGACCCAAAATATCTACCAAAATGTAAAAAATATATTTTAATAAAAACTGAGAAATGGCACAAATCTAAAATTGTGGAGTACAGAGCCAAATAAAAAAAGAAAATAAATTTCTGTGTCCCAAACGTTATGCAGCTCACTGTATATATGATGCCTTCAGGGCATTGGGATTATAGACTAGAATATTTCTCTATTGCAGGCTTTAAAAGAACTGTGGATATGAATAGTTAATAGGCAAGCCAAAACCACTGATGCACACTGGGTGTTATACGCATTTATTTTACCTATATAGGGTTCTGTCCTTTATGCCACAGAAATAAAGCCTGTCTAAGAAAGTTGCATGTTTTTATATCTGTTACACAGCACCAGACTTGGATTCTTAATAGCATTTTTGGGGGGGATTTTAACTCCATGGTCTGCAGCAATGACAGCTACAATTGAACCTTAGGTTGAATATCAATTGATGTACTGATAATATTTCTACCCTGTTTTCAGATTGTGGTAAATCAAATCTTTGCTAAATAGAAACAGTTCCCAGATTTTAAGGATGAGGGAGGTTTTCATTTTCTTATCAGAAAACCTTCCTTGACAATGCTCATATAATGACATTTGTAGTAGTATGATGGGGGGGGGAAATCATATATTCATATTTCAACAGCCACAAACATATGCACACACAACTGAGACAAAGCTTAAAAATCATGCCTCTTACATTTAGCTGATCAAGGGGTAACTGCTAGGTCCTCAGACACAATCCGATCAGCTCAGGTTAAATCTGCAACGCAGCACAGCACTCTAGTGGTCGTCAGAAGAATGTGTGTAATGGCATCCCTGTGCGGTAACTGATGTGAAGATGTGATGAAAGAAACCGTGACATAAAGCTCCAGATGTTACCGGAGCAATTTCAATTACGTATATATTGTTCAGCTTTAAGTGCCGCCATTTAGCACCAGCACTTTTGAATCACGTGCCGCAGTCTTCCAGATGTCTTTCGAAATCTGCAAGGAGTGTCACAGAATGCGTAATGCCCATTCAGACTACATGAAAAAGATTTGATTAATCATCTCTGTAGTGAAAGTATGAATGAATGAATGTAAGGATGAATAAAGAAGACATTCATGATTATACTTCCAGTGTTGCTCTTCTCACCTATTACGCACATTTGGCAAAATGTTAGAGTACTTAGAGTACGAGAAAAAGCTACTTTAAAACTAAACTTTCACTCGTGAGAGCGAGTGAGTCAGTGAATGTGTGTGTGCGTGTGTGTGTGTGAGTGTGTGTGAGTGTGTTGGTGTGTATGTGTGTGTGTGTGTGCACGTGTGTGTGTGTGTGTGTGTGCGTGTATGTACAGTTATGTGAAAAAGTACACTCTTTCACATTTGGCCTCTGGGAGTGTGGCTAGACAGAATCCTCTTTGGACAAAGGCCAACAAAAAAGGACTGCTTGCTGTCTTGGCCCAGTTGGAGCAAATCTGTGTGGAGGAATTGGAAAAATCCCTAAATTTAAAGGTGCAAAACTCATTCAGACATATCTGAGGAGACTCAGTGCTGTAATTGCTGCCAGAGGCCTATCAATAAAATATCGACAGACTGAAAGAGGGAGAACGCTCATACAAATGAGAAATGTGAGTCTGTCCATCTATCTGTGTGCTCCCATAAAGCTGTACAGGGCGAGAGGAGTGCTCGAGCGTTTCTTTTGTGTTCAGGCTCGAGTCAAAATAGGAGTGCAACATGATTATTTTCATTCTCTACACAGCCACCCTCTCGGAGCGTTTCATCAGGTAGAGATCAAGTGTTTTGGTGCTGTGCTGTTATCAGGAGTCAAACCACAAACCTCAGGGAAACTAAAATCAATGACTCTACAATGTAATCTACAAGACAAGTGACCCATGGTGACTCTTATTAACCCCGACACAGTTTGTCCTTGAGGTGGTGCAGGACAAGGCAGCCCACCGGGGAAGCACTTGCCCCAAAGACAGACACTTCATTCCACCCTGTGTTACACACTGTCCTCACTGAACATTTGTGGAAGAATCTACATCAGTATGGAAATCCTAGTGTTCAGGACACCAGCCAAATCTCTTCATCATTCTTGAGTAGTCTAGTCTTCAGCCCTCTATACATGGGCTGGAGTATATCAGTTTACAGTTGTGATTAAGTTGAACACAAATATTATTCCTGTAAAATGAACATGCTGCACAGGGGTGTACAGATACTGTGCATATGAAGCAAGGCATGAACAAAAGACAGCAGATACAGTAGGAGTAGCAGAAATCTGGGGATTAAATGTACTTTTAATTAAACCCTGCCGGAAATAATTACACTCATCTTTGTCCAGTGGCAACACACAGGACTGAAAGCTAAGAGAAAGAGAAAGAAAAAAAAGTTAAAATCGTAGTTTTCAACCACTCGGCATATTTCATAAACAGTACATGAGATTTACTGTTTACAATTCACATATCCTTCAGTCCTTGTGACTCTCTCTCTCTCGATCATGAGATGCCATAAATGTCAGGTCTAGGGCCCCTTTCTGTATCTCTGAACAAAATGCATTCCAGAATGTTTTCCAAGACCATGCTAATTTGAATGCTAACAACATTTATACTCCTGAATACAATTATCTACCTTGTAGCTCTGTTGTAAGACAACAGGTCCAGTAGGAAAATGATTGTCATTGCATTGAATTGGTAGAGAGGTTCATGATAAAAAAACCAATATACTTGCCATTTTTGCAGGCTTTGATGTAGGCAACATTCAATCCACAGTACTGGCAGTACACATTGTCCCTGCAGACTGCGTGTGTGTTTTAATTTAAATATAAGTTATATATTTTCACTTTATCATAGGATTGCGTATGCAATTTAAAGTATGAGTTGCTCACTGATTTGATTGCGGCACATTGCATTGAAAATGCCCCTAAGTGCTCATTAAAATTTTCAGTTATCGGATAGACTAAGACACAATTGCTGATCTGGCACCTTACAAACCTTCAATACTTTCAGGGGTTTTTTTTGTCAATTAAAATGAAAAAAAAATGTAGTTGCCTTTTGTACCATATAAAGTACTGCAACTATATTCCAAAATTTTACTGACCTGGGTTCTTTAATAAATGGCCCTTTCATAGTGAGTGTATTTGGGTACCTAGTTTTTACAGTAGTAGCTGAGATTGCCATTATTACTGATTCTCATTAAACTCATTTAATGAGTTTGTAGGAAATTGTTAAACAGAAATGTGAGTTGGAAAATAATTAAACCTCCTCACATCATATCCAGCATTGTACAGTATAATGCAATCGGAATCTGTTATTGGCATAGTCACCTGTTCTATTGTATGTTAAATACGCTGCCTCCTGCTGTAATGGAATATGGAAGTGTTTCTGAATTTGACAAAGGCTCCTGGGATGTTTGGAAAAAGTTCTCTATATAAAGCACTGATAAAATATTAAAATCTTAAATAACTGAAGTGAAATTGGCCAGGGAGGCCCAAACCAAATTAATACACTTTAAAGAGTTTAATAGCTTTCTCTGAACCAAAGCCAGTGTGTATGGATTCAAACTCCTTGAAATCTGCTGACAATAATGGCATTGGTCTGGTTGTGACACAAATTACCCTGAAAATGAATCATTTTCTGGAATTTTGGAGTGAGGCAATCATCTCAGTAGCAAATAATTAAATAATTTGTTCTCCTTCGGAACCAAACCACAGGAGAAAAGGACTTTGTTATGACAGTCAAGTTACCACGAGATCAATTGTGTGACTGGGACACAGGTTTGACTGATCACAAACACACTAATCAGATCATTGATAGGTAGCTATGGGCATGTAAAACCTTTTGTTGAACAGTTTAAATTGTGTTCTTGGCCAAAAATGTATTGGGAAGCTGTTTCAGCAAAAAAAAAAAAAAGAAGGAAATTATACATTAAATTAAATTACCAGCAATGGACTATATGTGACAGATGTTGCATGGGTTCATATAGGACACTACTCTATATCAAAAAGAAGTAACAATGCGACAAAAATACAGAAACTGGCTATGACCACCTTTTTAAGCTTTCACCAGAGTGCACATTTATTTTCACTCAATATTCACATGTCAAAGTTGAAAAAAGATGCCTGATAGCATGACATATTAATTTTTTTTTTTCTCGTGCCACGATGTAATCTGTGCAAATGAACAAAAATGGTGAGAAATAATGTTATACATTATATTGTAAATGCAGGAAAGATCTCTGCATCAATACTTGATGTGCAAAGGACATTACCATAACAGATGTGCATCTTCTTATATTACAGTATGATGGGTTGCAATTGTATTTTGGTTGCCTTTATTCACATTTAGGGGTGGATATTGGTAAAAATGCACTGTGGTCAGGTCTATTAAAATATTTTTGAATATTTCAACTTTCTGAGTCACTGAAGATTTTATTTAATTCCATGATTCCAAATAAAGTATTGATAACACTGAAAAAATGAAGCCATATAGAACATCTAAATTATTTATCAGTAATAATTGAGGGCTGTATAAAATAATAATATTCTTTGTAAATATTTCAGAGGATTTGCAATCCGGCATTCCTTTTTAAATGGCCAAACTGTATGGTGGAATAAACATTTAAATAGTATGAGATGATAAAAAATAAAATAAAGATTCAAAAGATCCTAGATCCTTTTTTTTCAACCGCAGCGCAAATTTGTCACAGGAAATTTGAAAGCACTGGTCTATTACAAACTGGACAGTCAATTGGCATCACTCAATCAAGATATTCTGATGAGAAGATAACAAGGAGCTCAAATCAAGCCATAGCACCATCCATCCTAATGAAAGGAAGTTGCTCTGATGACAGAACCAACTTCTTTCATGGCCCCTTCATCGTTGAGGTGACGATTGCAGTCCTCTGCATGAGTGCAGCCTCTGTGTGTCACCTAATGTCTATGGGAGCAGCACTCACAATGAACGCTCCATTACCACGTCTACACCCACATTCTGGAGCAACAGCTTCAGGTAGGCAAAAATGAGTACTGCCAAAGGAGTTCAGCCCCCTGACGCGGCCTTGCTCTTCTCAAGACACGTCTTCGCACCTTTCTGTCCATGTCAAATTTGGCATGCACAGAACAACTCAGTGAAAGGGGAAATTTACTCCAAAGTGTTATTATATGAACAGATCTGAGAAAAGAACATTCTCAGGTTTTTGATCTGTTTATTTTTTTAGTACGTGAATGTGTAAAATTTAGGAGCTTTTCAAAAGTTCACAAGCCGAAAAAATCTAATAGCAAGTCACCCAACCTTTCACATCAAATGATATCATGCTGAAGATTGATTCCAAAACAGTGGCGTTAATTCTTTGAGTTTTTTTTGTACCAGATTAATTAACCTGCATTCTACCTAAAATACCAGTCACTAACGTGACACCTATTCAAATTCCACAAGGCGAACCTGTCTATTTATACCTCTCTTGTAAGGTTTTTTCTTCTTTCTTTAACCTTTTAATGGATGACTAAAAATGAAAGAAAGTGATACTACCTGGTGGGAGTCAGTGACAGCATGTGCTACATAAACAATTTATGGAAAACAAGCACACTTCATGTGATGACTCATTTAAATGTGGAAAGTGTCCTGATTGGACAGTACAGTGTCACACCTTTGCCACATTTTCAGCTCTTTACAAACTGAAAAGACACCTTGGTGTTTCTTGCATTCCTGTGGCCACATATGTTAGTGTCGGTAACACATGGAAACTGATTTCGACATGACTGTTTTTGATCTGTGCCAGTGCTTATCCTCAACAACTGCCTTTGCATCCTCAAAATAGAGTGCTCCGACTTTATGTTGTGTCCAGAGTCACTGGCATCTCTCATGATATATTATTTATCATGTTTTTTTTACTAAGCAGTGCTTCAGGGGCAGATCTGAAGAATACAGTTGAAGTGGGACAGAACAAAATAGGCAAGAGATAATTAGCAAAACTTCACCACACAAGGTAAATTAAACTTTTTTTTTGATAAATGTACTGTTTTTAACTTGGAATATATGAGATATTTCAATTATGTTTGTGACATTGATTTGGATAGTATGTATTTAAGTCAGATTTAATGCTTTGTGTAGTGTAAACAATTAACAGGGTTACGTACCATGACAAAAAATGTTGAAGGTACATGCAAACAGGAACTATTGGTTCTTAAATAACTATGAACACATTTTTGAGATTAGCGAAGTTGTCTGGCATTTGTGTTGCATAGGCAATTCCCCCACATCAATTTTCACTGCACCCTAAGAGTAATAATTTACTTTGCCGGTGGTATGTAAGGTGGCTTGGTGGCCAGAAGAATGAGGCTCAGAACTTTTTAATCGAACTGTTAGCATAGGAAGTGCAGAAAAAAAACATCTTTCAGAGTCACAATCTATGAACACTTGATACTTTGTCTATATATGTACAGCATATCCATGTATATCCATCACACATTATATGTTTAGAGTCCTAAGAGCATCTTTCCAGAAATGCAGATTTGCCATACAAAATATGGATTATGCATACATGTATATGTATAAAACATATTTTGAAAACATATTCAATTATCACATGAATGGAACTACTGAGGGTATATTTCTAAATAAAAGCCAGCTATGGGTTCACTATTTGTGATGAACACCTGTATTGCATCACTGTTCTGTATGCATAACTAAATCATGCATTTACAGTTTGGGAGTTGTTTTTAAAAATATTAGCAATTATGAAAAATAGTGCTGGGGGGTGCTGGAGCCTATCCCAGCATGCATTGGGCGTGAGGCAGGAACACACCCTGGACAGGCTGCCAATCAATTTGCAAAGCACACACACCATTCAATCACACACTCATACCTTAATTGTGATTAATTAACCTACCTGCATGTGGGAGGAAACTGGAGTATCCAGAGGAAACCCAGGTGGACATGGGGAGAACATGCAAACTTCATGCAGAACGAGCCAGAACCCAGGAACCATGTTTACCATAATAGAGCCTCTAGTAGTAATGTGATATACTGCAGATGTACAGAGAACAGCTAAAGACTGGTGGTAGGTGTTTTGAACCTATGAGATACTTTTTTATGGAAGAAAAACTAATATGTAATTCTTACATTATTTTACAGAAAAACTGATATGCTATTTTGCTTAACTATAATTGTACAGTATGGCATTATTTTACATATGAACTGTGCTTCACTTTTGGCTGCATGTTCATGATTAGAGAACAGTGTTATACAGAACCTGAGGTGGTGTTTCTATGGAGAAACCCCTAAGTGAATGGCTGTGATCTCTCTTTCAAGATACCTCTATTAAAGCCTGATTAAATTTTAAAAGAGTTTCCTCAGGCACCCCACTGTGTATGAAAGGTCAGAGCTGTCCTTGGGAGATTAAGTTCACCAACTTAATGATTTAGCATGTGGGTGCATGTGTGTGCATGATCATTTGTGCATGTTGTCTTTGACTAGTATTTGTTGAACAATTTAAATATATGCTTAATTTAAAAGGATTTATGTTTGTAAAAAAAAAAACAACAACAAAAAAAAGCAAATGGGCTGTAGGGATATGTAGAAATGAATTAATTTATTATGGTACAGTATTGTGGTTTTATATAGACCCACGTGTTGAGCTTGCCAGCTAGCCAGCAATAATGGAGAAGAAATATATGGGCAAGTAGCTACAGTATAAATACCCAGTTAGAGCAATTTTGCTAGAGGAGTTGTTGAGATGTGATGTAATGTCCACTTTATCCATTTCAATATGGCAGATGTGGCAATATGGTGTGTTCCATACAAAGATGTATCATGCTCCCTGTTACATAGGGTAGTGCACGCTGGTGCATGCACTGTAGTACCTGAAGCAGATCCATTCAGTGCCAAACCAGAAAATATACTTACCCACACCCCCCCCCCCCCACATTATATACAGCAGAGGAGTTGGGTCTGGAGCTCAACAGATGAAGGCCAGAGGTGGAGGGCATAGAGGGGATCCTGCACATCCTCTGACCTGCTGGCTGTGAGTGCCTGGTGGAATGTCATGCATGTTTGGTATCAGCTTCATCATATTTACATGTCCCATTCTATTTGCATGTCTGTAGCCTAACTTTGTTTTCCACAGAAGTAGAGAATTGTGTGTCCCTTGTGCATCCCCTTGAAGAGGCACTGCTGGATACTATCAGTACACTGCTGGCTAAAGGGCAAAGCTGCAGTCCTAAATCCGTATTCTGCTCCACCATAACAGGGTAAAGGCATATCAGGTCTTAGGAGAGCGGAGGATGAGGAGACTGTCTCCCTCCATTCAGGGAGGTCTGTAGTAGGCTATCCCATAGTACATAACACTTCTGGAAAACACATATGGGCACCTGTATTCTGTGGTGCTAGATGTCTACTTTTTTTAAAGCAGAACACCCAGAATGAAGACATCCAGGCTACTGTATTTTCTGGCACAGGAGGGGAGAAATTTAGAATTGCTTGGTCCAACACAATTTTTAAACCCTGCTCTAATTTGTCTTGTCAAAATGCAGATGTCTGTGCCATTTATAAGGGCTACCTGCACCAAGAGATAGCATACAAACAACTGAAAATGAGGAAGCTGGAGCTGGGGAAAAAAACTAGAAAGAAGTCAAGAATCAATGTGGATGAGGTGCTGTAAATTTTGCAACCCAGTTTAATTGCATATTTGTGAATATTTTGGGGGAAATTTCCCCTAAAAATATTTTTTTTTTTTACTTGAAGCCTAGGAGGTGGTGGCAGCGGCCTTCTGTAATATTTGCAGTGCACAAGGTGGCATCTGCCTCCCAGTAGTGACTGTCTTCTGCCTGCAGAATAACCTTAGCTATTGTTTGTGTTTTTTTCTCCTGTCAATCGTTTGTTAAAAGGTTATGCAAACATAGTTTGTTACAAAGATCTTTACTAGGCTTGTTACTGTTTCAGCATGTTGCTATGATTACATAGGGTGGTTGGCTGTGTATGAATTAGGTATAATTCCTTTATAATTATTATATAATGATAATACGTTTATGTAAATTTGATGCTGAAGGACATACATTTCTAGTGTACTTTGACTACAAGTGCAAGCAAGGATAGTAGGTGCCAAAAATGTGAATTGCGTCTCACAAACGAGCATAATTCATAAAGCTGTGCTGTTGTTGGTTACGCTGAACGATAAAAATCTTGTGCCACTGAAGTGGGGGTATGGCCCGTATGTTTAAGAAAAATGCTTGACTACATGTTGACTTTGACTTTTACTGTGCAGAGTAGAGAGAAGGAGCATAGGAGTTGTATAGGAATTAACTACTTTACAATTTGCATAAAGTATCAGCTAGTTTTAAAAAAATGTATTCCGATCACGTGACTTTCGTTTTTACTTAACTCTGCAACGTCCACCTGATACCCAAGTGTCTCTTCCAGAAGTGGTAACGTAAATGATTGTTGCTTGGGTGTACTACGATACAGTACGCTTCCACTTTGAAGTTCTTTTCTTACAATTTAGCACGCTAGTAGACTACGCGTTATGAAAACTTCTGAGACTCACCTGTCGATTCGCTATGGACTTTAACCCCGTCGAACTGCAAGCCAGCCAAACGAGGAAGCGTTGAATCTTTCCAGCCAGGCGAGTTTGACAGAGGAAGCCATTTCATCTATGTCACCTAGCCAACCCAGGAAACTTATATTTGTTTTATCAACTGGAAATGTAGCCCTTTGGAGAAATCGTTTGCCTAGCATCATAATTTGATATTACGGAGATAACAAGGTTTGTCTTAATTGACTATAATATTGTACTTTGGCGGTCTGTTTTGTTTAATCGTTTTCCGAAAACTAAGTAGCAACACACGGACCTGTGTTTCCGAAGTGACAATAGACTACTGTAGCAATAAGACGGAACCGAGGGTGGTTGGTCAACCAAAGACGAGACTAATTATTTGGCTTTGATGCATGCCCTGAAATGTCCGTCATGATTACTAATTTTGTTCGTCTTTCGTTTATTTGCGCCAGAAATGTCTAATTACCGAAGATAAATTCTCAAAAGATGTGATTAAGCTGTCGTTGTGGGAGTGCTTTTACTGAGTTGTATTGATGAGATATACACCTTGAATACTGAATTGGTAAATCTAAAGCGTTACTTTTTAAAAAATTAAAAGCACGCCAGTAGGATATAGAAATCTATCTTACTGATTAGTTTTACTGGGTGGCATTATGGAGAGCGGACTGAAGACTGTTGAACGTTTACACTTTTAAACTGATAACTGAGCTTATTGGGTTTCTGTTGAAACAGGAAACTGTTACAGGACATAAACAACACTCTTTTTACAGTAGGTTTCGCTGTGAACAAAACATAGTTGTAATTATTGATTTTCATTGGCTGTGGAGACTTATTTGTCAGAAATGAGACCAACATTGAATCCCATCGAAATTAAAATAAAGGCCAAGAAATAAATATGGAAATATTTGCAGAGACTGGACATCAATTTGTATTTTTTCCCCCAAGAGAAGTGATTTTGTCCCATTATGCTTTTGTTTACTTCCTTAACTTCAAAATGACATGTTTCATTTTGCTATCGCTGCTCTCTTCAGTACCACTGAAGTGCCATTACTTTCTATTTATCTGGCCAACAGTGCTTCTTTTAAGAAATGGGAAAATGAAAGGAAAGTCTGCTCTTACTGCAGAGGTGTCTGAGCATGGTATTTACTGAACTAAGGGCCATTGTCTTTGCAGTTTCATTGGACCTTTATCACTCTGCTTTTTCACATGTGATGAAAGCACATAAGTAATGCTTGGTAACTAGAACATCTTCCCTGACCCGTGAAAAGTGAACTGTGGGGGACAAGACAATCGACATGTTTCTTTAAGCCATTTCCAGAGTCCACTTTGGAATGTGTAGATTTATCAGCAACATTTATGAAAGTGTTTTGTTTCTGCAGTTGTTTGGCGGAGATGGAAAACCACAGTCTCCCTGGGGTGACCGAAGCCTCGGCAGATGACCCTGCCTCCCGGCTCATCTCGGCAGTGTTCCCCATGGAGGGGGACATGAAGAACCTGACCATTGTTCGCTCAGGGAATAGTACCGTCGTGGAGGACCACCTCTTCCTGAACACGACCGCCGCACAGGCCCTTTCGGGCATCTTTGTCTGGTCAGCACTGCTCATCACCTGTCACCAGGTGAGACAAATTATTTTGTGTATCAGCGATTCTGTCATGAGCTGCAGCCTCTTTCATTCCAACCTCCCCTTATTTATCATTTATCTATTTATTGCCTGTGTATGATTTCACATTATTCATGCAGGGCACATTGGACACACTGATGATTGGCTCGGAGTGAAAATCTGTGGTTTGGCCTGAGGTGCATTTGAAGTGCTTAAGTGTGTGTGTTGTAGCTGTAAATGTATTGGGGAAACCTCAAAGAAATGCAGTGGAAGCAGAGTTAACAAACCATAAAAGCAGCAGAGTGGCGAATAAAAGAGAATGTGTGTGAGGTAATGAGAGTCCTGAGGGTGTAGATGGTCTTTTCACTGGCACCCTTCCCTTCCAGCTGTGTGGGAAGCGTAGCCACTGATTGCCTAATGTTACCGTGGTAGGTAATGCAAACACATGCCCAGACACACAAGTGAATTTTTCACTCAGGTGTGTGTCTTCTCCCACTCCCAGGACTTTATCTTTTGTACACAAGTCCTTCCAGTAGACACTACTGAAAATGTGGTGATAGCCCCCCAAAAAATCAGTATCTGCCTGTTTGTACAAGCTGTGTTTGTGGTGTACCAGGCTGTCACAGTGTCAGAAGAATGCTGGTACTGGAAAGCACTGTCCTTGACCAAAGTCGACTGCACAATAAAACTGTAAGAGCTGCAGCACCTGATAACAGTACAATGCAAACATGAAAATTATTGATGCAAAGGGACCTTTTCACTTTAGTACTAAATAATCTTAAGATTATTGCAAAAGTTTCCAAGAATGGTCCCTTTGATAGGATAATGTGGAGAATTCTATTTTTATGAAAAATGTTTATGAATTGTAAGGAAGTCCATTTGATTTTCTTCAAATTGATGATTAACAGGATGTTACTATCACATTGATAATCTTGGTACTGACAGATTTGCCTGAGCTTCTTGGGGCCCTACCTTATCGCCTACCTATCCTCTTTGTGTGGCGTGTGATGCCATGCCATGTGCTGATCAATAAGAAGGAAAATAGTACGGTATCCAGCTACTTATTAGGGAAATAGATGAGTGAAAATGAACTATTGGCTGTTCTGACTGATTCATTTTTGCTGTTAGAATTTTGTGCCTATTTTACAATCTATTATTATTATCGTTATTATTATTATTCATTATTATGTGTTCATTAATTATTTATGTTTTTTTGATGCTACTGACAAATTGCTGACGATACTACGATAACTACCAACAAATAATGATGAATTGTAGTTGTAACGGTAGAAGTAATGCATTGAACAGAATCAAGTTTACATGTCAGCTAGTTTGCATGGTTATTTTTTCCTAAAGCTACATATTGATTGATACTTATCTATGCTAGGCAGGAGCATAATTCCCTGACTTACTCTACCAGTGCAGTGCTTGGAGCATGTAACCCCTCTTTGATTCAGTGCGAAGTGATTAAGTAATGTATAAATTAATAAATAATGACTGTGGCTCACAAAAAGGTGCAAAAATGTGCTTGACAGTTATTTCACCCGACATTCTTATTGTAAATAGTTTTTTTTTTGTTATTGCATTTACTTTAAGGGCTCTATCTTAGTACGGCAGTAATGCAAACGCGAGTGTCTAGAGTGCTAGTTTCATTTTCCCATTCAGCGCCCATGTTGTTTAAATAGCAGATGAACTTGTGCCCATTAGGACGGGTTGGTCTTAAGATGAGGTGCGGTCAGGCGCATTGTTAGCATATCGCTATTTCGATGCAGCTGACAGCGCTTGTGCCAAGACCAACAAACTCCTGGTCTTGAGTCATGTTGTCATTGTTTCATTGTTATTTTAAGGGTGCAATTTTAAGATTGTAATGTGTGCCTAAATAGGTGGGTGTACAGTGTGTGTCTGTTACACATACAGGGGCATGTACAACCATGCATAAAAATATCAATATTACAATGTGAAAGATTATTATTGTGTATATCAAAAATACACACGAATAAAGAAATACAGCATCTCATGATAGTTAGTTACAATATTGATTCAGTATTGAATATGAATGAGTTAATTGTAGAAATGATGAATAAAATTGGCAAATTATTTTACCTATCATGGCAATAAGCCTCAGTATTTAAGCAGATTTGTGAGGGTGAGGATGCCTGTCCAGACCTTGTGAAAACTGTAAAGATCACACAAATAAAATATTTGAACTCTTATGCCACATCACTACAAGACCATGAAAGTTTAACAAGATATCACTTCTTGATCTTTTCAGTTGTTAAATATTGGCTCATACATTCCTGATTCATTCAGTCACATGGAGTATCTCATAGGACAAAGGATTGGCGAGGGTCCATTGGCCAAGCCTGTTCCTCGACAAAGGGGAATACTACTGTAAATTGCACTTATCCCAGCAAGCTGTAAGAAACATCTGTTGTATTATCTCCTGACAGAAGAGCTGCTGACGAATGCCTGCTGTTCCTATGCACTATGCGTTTTTGTGAAAGTTATGGCCATGCTAAGCTAAGTTTCGTTCCAGCAACTACGTCCCCTCAGTTCAATTGGAAGCATATCCCAATGTGCTGTAAATTCAGCCATAAGTGCAGTTACCTCAAGCCAAGTCTGACATGCCAGTTAATATATTCATTTCCCCATAACAATTGCCAGGCAAGAGTGGGTTAAACAGGCGAATTTTGGATCCCTGGGGTCTTGCTTGCCCCCTCCATCAACATCCAGGTGATTTGCGAAGCTTTGCGTAAGATTACACAGGTATTCGCAAATTATTCTGTATCAAGCCATGACTCCTTTATATTGGCCAACTCTGTCAGTCCTGCACTCTTCCAGGGGTATCCTCCCCAGAGGGGTGGCTGTTAGGGGACAATGGCTATCCATTAAAGACATGGCTGATGACGCATATATCATGCCTACAACAGTGAGATCATTCAATCCAAAACTCACAAAAACACACACTGTAATAGAGAGGACGTTTGGAGTGCTGAAAATTAGGTGGAACACTACAGTACAGCACAGAAAAACAAAGATTATTTCAAATATCAACATTTTTTTGTAAAATGTATATACTAAGAGCGACACAGTTTCCATGCTTTCAGCAATCAAAACACTACCAGTAAGTCTATAACTGCACAAAACAATTTTAAAGAACTTTGGTGAATCCCTGTTGTTGCCATATTCTCTGCTCACATGCTTTTACCTCACTCGAGCAGGTCTGTTTCATCTGAGGAAGATCTGTCTTTTCAAAATGTTCCATTATATGAGCAATTTGCCAAGGTGCAAGTGCAGGTGGCTTTAAAGGGAATGGGAGATGTCACGAGTTACATGTTATGCCCAAGACACACCTATTATTAATTATTTAAGCAACTAGTTTCAGTCCATTTGAACCTTTTGCCTTACTTTGTGCTCAAATTATCCACTATTAAACTAGCAACAGTAGATTTGGCCATACACACTTTAGACCATGCACTAAAATAGTTAAAATAGAGTACTAACTGTGCTTTTATATTAATAATGTCAGGGAAGTTGGATTGCAAGAAATGGTAATCTTGCTACACATATTTAATAATTTAGGCCCTTTTAGTACCCCTGACATTTTTGGTACTGTAGTGCCCAAGTAATAATGAAAGAATGTATTTTATGTTATTTATTTGCAATCTGGAATTCAGTCTGGGTGTTTTGGTGGAAAACAAAATGAGCAAATGGGCAACAATAGCTCGTGTTGCATCAACACTTCAGGGGTTTTCATAGGGTGTCCTTAAGCGGATGCCAGGCAGTCTAACCTCTTAGGCCCATCATTGCTTAGCAACGTAGGCTGTTCAGATACAGTACATAATGAGTGGGATGCAAATTATGAGGGCAATGTGGGTTAGACTGAAGGAAAATCTTTTCAGCTCCAGACAATTTTACTGAAGTTATGTTGCCTGCAAAATACAAAATTACGGTAAGGTAGAGTGAAATCTATTTTCACTGCATACTTAAGGCATTTGGATTTGATAAAAAGATGAATATGATGCAAAAGTGCAGACAATCAGCTTTTATTTTATGGTGTCTACCTGCATTTATATGGTTAAAAAAAGTCCCCCCATTTTCAGATGTGCAAAATAAAGTTAATGACAGGTGTTTACTGTTGCTCAGGTGTTTTTTAATCTATTTGCATGGATTATTCACAAATAAAAGAGCAGTGAGTGCCTAGTCTTGGCCTGCATTCGGTTCCACTATAACACATTCCCTTCCCTTGCTCGTATTCCCTTGAGTGAACCAGTTTATGACAAAATATGTGAGGTGCAACAAGTGAACTTAACAGGTGCTCTGCAAGGGAGGATGAATTAAATGGAACTAAGCAACCCTTGCAGCCTATATAGGAAGTGATACCCCATAACAACCCTGTGCTCTGTGTGCAAGTATTGTTTTCATAGGATGACTTTGGACGGCTCATGAATAATTCCTAGAAACCTTAACCAAGCTTATCTTGAGTGATAATAAAAACACACCAGCCAAAACAAAACAAAATTGCTGGTCTGTGTGGTGCCTAGTGAGGATTTCTTGTGAGAGAACCTCACTCAAAAACACAAACACAATACTGTGTAGGCTAAATTCTTGATCCCCCTCCCATCCCGTCAAAATACACTCATCAATTATTCACAGACCTTCCAAACTCATCCTAAAAAAAAAAAATACTCTTCGTCCATTTGACAGCACGCTGACTCATCTTCTGTATGCGTGGAGAATTGCGATGTGGGGTTTCCTTCTTGCTGGAAGCTTGCATTTTATGTTATTGCTCCTTTCCCTTTCATAAATTGTAACTGAACGCCACTTGGCTGCCCTTATTTCATCCAGGCATTTTGGGAATTCCCCCTTTGAAGCAAGGGAAGGGTTTTTCCGGAAGTCTGCGAAAAACTTGGATCTGAACAGCCTTAGTTTTGACAGGCTAGAGAAGGAGCGCTACACAAACAAAGATAATGGCCAAAAAGGTGCTCTTTGGGGGGTGGGGAGGAGGGGTGGAAATATCAATGCATCTGCCAGGGTTTAGTTTGAAAAACTTTGCGAAAAATGTGAAATGTATTGGATTCACCAACTTAAAGACACTACTTCTCCGGGGATTAATATTGATATTGATTTTCTTTAGTTTTTGTGATTGTCATACTCCCATTTCCTTGTAGTTACAAGCCGAATGACTAATCATTAATATAGGTGCGTTGTACTCTCTTCTCTCTCTCTCTCTCTCTCTTGCTCTTTCTCTCTCTCTCTCTCCCCCTCTCAATTGTCACTCCCATTTTTATACAATTATTGTATTAGTCTATTTGCGAATGTGAATGATACTTTATAGTAGTGAATATTTAACACTGAGCTCCATATGCTTTTGGAACCCTGATGAAGGCCATGCGAGGCTGCACTGCGTAGGTCTTGCAGGTTTAAATTTTTTCTTGCCATGTTTAAATAAAGGCTTTTAACTTCACCATCAAGTGTGCATTGGATCCCTACCTGTTTGCCACTTGTATTTTTTCAGAATTTTGACTGGCAAACTAAACTCTTTTTGATGCGCAGACTTAGTTTTGCCCTTTATTTCCCTCTGTGGAAATCGCATTTGGAGTCAGCAGTCATACACCATCATGAAGACCAGACGACTAACTATGGCTGAAAAACAACTCATCTGTAAGCTGAGGGAACAGAATAATTCATTAAGAAGGATAGCTGAGAAACTGGGTATTTCAAGTACGGCAGTTTGGAAAGTCTTGAGAAAGAACGCAACCACTGGTGGTCTCACAAATAAACTCTGTACAGGTTGGCCAAGAAAGACAACTGCAGTTGATGATAGACTAATCCTAAGAGGTGTGACGAAAAACCCCAAAATGAGTGACATCACCAACAGTCCCCAGAGGGCAGGGGTGAAAATATCACAAGACACCATATGCACAAGACTTTGTGAGCAGAATTATATATGCTGCAAACCTCTGATCGCCAGCAAGATTCGAAAAGCCAGATTAGAATTCGCCAAAAAAATACAGAGACGAGCCAGAAGCATTTTGGAGACCAAAATAAACCTTTACCACAGTGATGGCAAGCTGAAAGTCATCTGACTCATAATGGACATTCTGATGTTATTGTGAATGAGGCAATACTAAGCAAAACACCTTATCCTTTCCCATAACATTGGCTGTGCTGTGTGCCCGTTCTGAATAGAAACTCCCCGAATAGGAATTAAAATGTGTGTTTGTGACGGATTTTTATCAGTACGGGCCCATCTTTAATCTGAGTCACTGTGTGACAGGGGTTCTAAGTTTGACCTGAGCTGCATTCTTACAGGCTGAAGAAAACTAGAGGGTCACTTGCTGGGCTACATCACTGTTCTGATTCTAAAATCAAGGAAGTCACACTTGTTCTCACTAGTGTCTGCTCCTGGAACAGATTAAAAACTCATTCCTTGCTCGCTCTACACTATTTAACTATACAGCATGCAGTTTCCCATGAATTATTTTTTTTCACATTTCATCAAAATGACTACATATGGTTATATACAAAGAGGGCAATATGAATCTGATAAAATGGTAGTTGATCAAACCCATTAGGACATCATTAAGAACCATTTCATACATGTGCAAATAATCTCACTCATTGTGCCTAGAGTAGAGGACAGATTGTGGCCAAAAGAGTGCAAGAGGAAAAAAAAGCGAAGGATTCTGGGTGTTCTAGGGTTACTCTCAAACTGTCTTCTAGACCTAATGGAAAAACGACTGTGGACAGTTGGGGCCGTCCCAGGAGTTAAATAAGAAAGTCTTGAGCTGCTGTTATTAGCCTCAGTCAGGTTGGGTAACTCAGCACCAGCGATATTGTTGCAGGGTAGAGCCATTATCCAGAGCACAGCTCTGTCTCAGGTGGGTCAGTGTGATGGAACCGGCTTTTTTCCCCACACATTCAGGGGAAATGGAAGATATCAGTCTCCCCTGCCATCAGCTCTGCTTCTCTTTTCAAGAGCACCAAATGCATCACGCACTCAGAGTGGCTGGTCTGTAATGGGCGTTTAATCACATTGTGTGTGTGTGTGTGTGTGTGTGTGTGTGGTAGAGCGAGAGAAAGAGAGCCAGATGTATGGAAGAGGATAAGGCTCAGAGTAGAAAACGAGCACCGTAATATGTCATCTTCACTCAAAATGGACACTGTGAATATATGTGGAACGCGGAGCATTACAGCATTACTGACCAAGGACGGCTAGGTGAAAAATTAACTGTCTCATCCAATTTCCATTGCCATTCTCAAACAGATTTCCAGGGCCTCCTTAAAAGAGGACCGCCTCTCACTTTTTAAGCAGGATTTTAATTATTTCTGTGAACTGGACAATTCTTCAGCTTCTTTCTAAGAAAATGTGGGGTTTATGCAGTTGGATTCTGATAAATATTCTGGATAATTTCTTTGCCTTATCAGACTGAATCGGAAATGGATTGAATATCTGGTATTTTAGGCTCTTGGAAATGAGAACTGTCTGGGCGGTATGTAATCTTAAATGCATAGGGCTATTATATCTGATCCATATTTTATAGATGACATTATTACTTAATCTTTTTAAAGTTGGGTTCTGTCTAAAAAAGGTGATAGTTTTTCTATTTGGAATAATGCTTCCCTGGTTTCTTTCATCCTGACAGTTTACTTTTCTGGTCCGTTTGGTAATCTGCTTTTTGACGTTACTGGAATGAAGAGCTCTAAATTCATACCTGGATGTGTACCACAGTTTTGCCTTTGTAATGTTGCCACAAAAAATGAAATGTATTAAATATGGCCCTTTTTGTAGTTATATTGTATAGTTACTTTTTGTCTCAATTTATTTCTTTAAGAAACCACTTGTTGCTTAGGATTTCTTGCCTTTGTTCTATTTGGAATGTAATGATTGTAAACATTGAAACCAGCTCCATGGAATATGCATAATACATCTGGCCATCTATTTTTTATATTATCTTTTGTTCTGGTAATTTCTTTTCTCCTTTTTTTTTTTTACAGATCTACATGCACTTGCGGTCGTACACCATGCCCAACGAGCAGCGTTACATCATCCGAATACTATTCATTGTTCCCATCTTTGCCTTCGACTCCTGGCTCAGTTTGCTGTTTATCAGCAACGACCAGTATTACGTCTACTTTGACTCTGTGCGGGACTGCTACGAAGGTAAACAGTAAACGCCCGGGCCCTTCCCTCTTTCAACATTCCTGTGGCCTTTGTGTGATCTCTCAACCCCACGTCTCCCTCCGCGGACGCTGAACCACGGCACCGGCATCCACCTCGGCCCCTCGTGCGTGATTGACAGGCCGTGGGAGTGGAGAGGGAGGGCGCTGGCATAAAGAGGGGCAGTGGGTTGCAGTGTTTGGAGTACAGGCAATACAGAGAAGCTGAGGGTAACAGGTCAAGCCTGTTTTTGCACATCAGTAACAATGGGAGTCCTTTTTTTGCTCCATGTTATGTGATGCTGGTCAATCACCAGCTCCAAACGTTCTCTCTTAGTCTGTGCTTGTGCTGTTTCCCCTTCTTTGTTCGTAACTTGTTTTGTAAGTGGTCTATGTACATATCGCATTCATCTTTTCTAAAATATGCTCACCTATTTATTATGTACTCCGAACAGCAGGTTTTGATTTTTAATTATTTAGATTTAATTAAAATTTAAATGGTCTTACAAAGCTTTATTCGTCAACATTTTTATACTGCTTTTTATATTGCCGCAGTAATGAAAGGGCCGGGTGTGTTTTTAATTGTGAGGGCGAATCGCAGACAGAGGGGATTAAGTGTAATCTTAAAAGGAGAGTTGTGAAATTGCGAATGCGACATCCATTATTCACAAGCTTGCCCACATGATAATTTCAAAAGATCAAGTCGGGCATTATGAAATGCCTTTCAAACATGAATATAGCTTCTTGATTAAACATTCAACCAAGACAGCTGTCTTGCGATTCTCAGTGCACAACCTCCACTTTTGGTTTGTGTTTAAGCCCACTTTTAAAGAAATGACTGCATTGTTCACAGTAGAAAAGGCATCAGGATAATTTTGGGTAGTTTGCTTTTCATAATAAAAATACGAAGTTTTCCACAAAATTGTATGCACACATCTATACAATCTAGGTTTGATTATGCTTTGCTTTGAGTAATGAAAATTCTCTTTCACAGCTGGATGGTACACTGGAAGTGCGCAAGCTCTTGTCGTTATGACTGATTGTCCTCTTTTCTTTTTTCCTCTCCTTCTCAGCATTCGTCATCTACAACTTCCTCAGTCTGTCCTTTGAGTACCTGGGGGGAGAAAGTGCCATCATGTCTGAGATTCGAGGCAGACCCATTCAGTGAGTGAGCGCCGAGAGCCCGCCGCTTGAGTCCTCTTAAACGCACGGTTCATTTTAAATGCATAGTAAGCGCCATCACAATATTTTAAATGTATAAAATGATAGCCTGGCTGCTAATGTCTGACACGGTCCTGTGGATTTAGAGCACAGGAACATTTTGTTACATTCATACATCTGGTCATTACTGAAAGTGGGACAGCAGTATGTTTCCCAGATAAGGAGTGCATTAGGTGAACTCCATTTGAGATTAAAAATAACTGCAGAGCTAGTTTAACTGCGGGAAGGCTGAGCGAATACAGAGGCTTGGGGGGGGAAAAAAAGACCTGATAAAAGAAATTAAAGCCAATAAAGGTCATTAGATAAAAGTGAATCATCTTCCCTCACCAGAGTTTTGGGGCGCAGGCTCGGTTAGTGGGCCTATCGGAGCGCTCCAGGCCCTGTTGTGCAGGGAGACATTAAGGAGCTTCACTCGCACACCTGTGTCCCGTATCCTCTTAATCTGTTCTGAAGGATCCATTTGTTTCAATGTCCTGAGGGGACATCTCATTAGCGGACTGTAACCAAGTGACCACGCTGCGCTCCTCGTTTATTATTTTGAGATTTTGAGTCGGATGCCGCTGATGGCCATTCCTCCGTGCCGGCCTATAATGCACTCTGACACTCGGGTTGTGTTTTTAAACTTGCTATGACCACACGCAAATATTGGGTCAATTTACATTGATGTAAATTGCAAACCCGTCGTATATGCTGTCAGTTATAGGAACTTGTGTCAAAGGGTCTGCACCACAAAAGGGATACACACTGCATATAAATGTCAGAACTACTGATAATTTCTATTCTGGATCATAACCGCTGTCTTTCAAAAGGCAGTGAGTGCAAATGTTATTTCTTATTCAATATCTTAAGCCAAACATCTCTGCTTACTTGGGAATCATTTGTCTTGTTCGCATCTTCCCGATGTATCATGCGATGAAAATAGTTTCCTTAGAAAAAGACAAAGATAATTCACAAAATATTTGTTGTAAAATATGATGGCTTTAACACGCAAATCCAGGTGTGTCCAATGTGGAAAAAGAATGTATACTGAAGTATACTCTAGTGTACTTGAGAATACTTGAAGTGTATTTGAAGTTTATAAAATTGAACTTCAAATATGCTGACGAATAATGTCTTTCACACGGGGTGCCTTTGAGAGAAACGTTTTTGCGTATATGTGTAAAGCGACTGAAGACGTTCTGCTTTTTCTTGTTTTTTTTATAGGTCGAGCTGTATGTACGGTACCTGTTGCCTGGTGGGAATGAGCTACTCAATTGGGTTTTTACGCTTCTGCAAACAGGTTTGTCCCAGTATTCCTTAAACAGTCAGGAATAGATTAAGCTAAGCTAGTCGGGATGGGAGAGGAAATGTTTGTTTTTCAAGAATGAATTCTGGTCACTTCCAATGCTATGGTTCCTGGTTCTGTCTTGCCTCTTATTCAAAGCCTGTGCTGCCTCAGGCCGGTAAACCCCATCACGCCAGTCACTGGTAGATGCAGGGTAAAAACAAATTAGACCTCATTGGCAGTGTGCACAGTGAGATAATGTGGGCTGTCAGTTTGACGTGGTTCCCGGGGTGTATTGGGATTCTGCGGAGACTTGGTGTGCAGCCCTGATGAAAATTGTATTTGAAGGGTATGTCTTCAAAACATTGACTAGACTGAAAATGAATATTTTATAGAGAAACAGGAACAGATAAACACAGTGCTTGGTATAATGGAACTCATGCGTGCAGTGTTTTCAAAGCACAACCTTGCATCCCGTGCCAAGCATACTCAGTGAGACCAAAATAGTTTATACTTTTGTACAGTTTTTTCAGAGCGGTGCACAGTTGAAGAGAATGACACTGAGATATAGTGGCGATGTGGATTTGCTCTGGTTGTCCTACACCAGGGGTCCCCAAACTTTTTCGCCAAAGAACATTTACAGACTTTTGCTCACTTTTGCTAGACCGGAAGATGAAGTCGGTCTCTGAAACACTCAGTGTGATTTATGGCCTTGTTTTTCAGTGACTAACTGGCTGATTTTGGAGAATTGCAGCTTATTCTTTTTTCCTAGCTTGCAGCTATAGCTTATGCTTCTTTATGCGTGATGTCACTCAGTCTGGTAGTGTCCATAAATCATATGTTCCCATTTCCCAAAAACAAAATGTGTAGTTATATATTCCATTTTTGAGACTGTAATTCACCCTTTGTCAAAAAGGGTGAATGAATAAAAGTTTTATTTATTTTTTGGAAAACACCAGTCATTCATTCTGACATTTAAGACATATTCAGTATCTTTATATTTTATCAGTGCCTGTGAACGTGATTTTATGAAGGGAAAATTTGGCATATCAAGCAGAAAAAGAATCAATCTATCATTGAACCCATTATGAATATACAGTACCATCTCCGGGTATTACATTTGAAATGAAAGGCTGTGGTTTATACCACAAGACACGCACAAGTACTTGCATCAGAGCAGCTGTGAATAAGCTGTTGCATTCTAATAATACTTCAATTTGAAGTCTGGCTCTCTAAAATTGGAAGATGTACTTAACCTTTAGTGTCCACTGATTTCAAGCTATGGGATCAAAATGGCTGCCCAGAGAGAGTGTAGCCGAGGATATACCAAGTGTTCCCTCATTTTTAAAAGCCCATGGAATGAATTTAATATTGATCCCTAGTATTGCTGCAGAGCTCAGTCTTGTGCTGTCCCCTCTGGAGGTAAAGCACTGCCAGGGCGTTTTTATTAGAATGGGTAGGTTCACCAGACAGCTTTTTTTTCTTCCTAGCACTGTGGAAAATAATTTTGATATGATTTTGGAAAACTTTAAAGGCATTTGTGCATGTAGAAGTGGATTATTCCTTCTTTTTATTACCAATATTTTGTCCCCAGCATCATATTACATATTTATTCATTTGTATGGTGTACACTGTTTCCAGGAATATTTACAAAGCCATTCTGCAAAGATATTATTGAATATGTCATTGGAGCAACATGAGCACCGATCCTAACCAACACAGTGGATAACCACTCAAAATGTAATATTGGCACAAAATATAAATAATTTTAGTCTGAATACAGAACTTAATCCTTTTACACAAGCTCATAGCCTTATAATCAATATGAATAGCATTGTTTTACCACTGTAGGGTAAACAGTATTAAGTTGCATCATACTAACGTATTCAAAGTGGCTAACAATCACTCGTGCAAACAACATTACCCTATATAAAAACTAAACCTTCGTGTACATAGTATTAACTTGAATCACGCTAACATACTCCAAGAGCCTAACAATGATCTATGAGAACAGCAATACACATGTATCTCTCTTGATGATTAGGCACTGGGTGTTAAGTCTAGGATATGGCCAGTTTCTAGAAGAGCACAAGACTGGAATATGCAGTGAGTATGCAGAGAACGTATGCTGGGAGGAAAGGACTAAGGAGGTGGTAAAGTGTGGAAAGAGATGAACCCTTGGCTTCCTAGTGAAGAAGGAGCCTGAGATCGAGAGTAAAATTTGGGTTCCTTTTTTGTTAGTGAGAAAAAGAGTATAGACATACCTAGTTTTGGAGGAATCTAGAAAAAGTGAAGATTTGGCCTGTAAGTACCTCTGGCTTGGAGATATAGTGATTTTGTTTTGATTTCTGGAAAAAGATTTCTGTGATAGACATGTGATAATGCACATGGACACACAAATGTACTCATTATTGCATCTTGGATGAATAATAATGCATTGTTTGCACGTTCAGGCTTGACACATTAAATCTGTTTTGATTAGTGAATTTATTGAAATAATGAACTGAATTCTAAGAGGAATGCGAAATGATGTTTTTGTTTGTAATTTTGCAGTGCAGATGCTTGAAGCCAGAAGCACTTCGCTTTTTGTAGCAGCATTGGAACAGAACTAATTCCTAAAGAATCTAAATGTGCAAGGCTCATCCGGGACTTTGTCCAAATGATAGGGGAAAACACAAAGCCGTGCTAACAATCAGCTGCACTGGCAGACTAGGGCCGAGATATAAAATCAACAGTTTGAGAAATGGTTTCTAATTTGATGTGTGCCTGAGAGGTGGGCTTGTTTTTTGTATTAAAATGACAAATAGAGCATTTACAATGCCATGGCGCATTGCCACTGGGATGATAAGAGAAGATGGAAATATGGTATTATGTTTAAGCCAGGGTTCTGATCCATGCTCCCAGTTTTTGTATTTGTTTTTTGCTATTTTTTGGGTTTTATTTTATTATTTTATTTATTATTTTATTTTATTTGGGTTTATTTTTTTAACTTTCCATTAATTTATGTTTATAGATGAGGACATTGGATCTGTAAGTGTTAAAAAAATATGTTTTTATAAGGTTTTTTATGTTTGTCGTTCTCTCTTTTTCCTTTGGTTTACAGGCAACTCTGCAGTTCTGTGTTGTAAAGCCCATCATGGCTGTCTTCACCATTCTCTTGCAGGCGTTTGGCAAGTATCACGACGGAGATTTTAGGTGAGATTATTTATCCATCCATCCATCCATCCATCCATTCTCTATACCCACTTATCCTGGTCAGGGTCGCGGGAGGTGCTGGAGCCTATCCCAATGTGCATTGGGCGAGAGGGAGGAATGCACCCTGGACAGTTCGCCAGTCCATCGCCGGGCACACACACCATTCACTCACACACTCATACCACACACTAGGGGCAATTTAGAATCACCAATTAACCTTACCTGCATGTCTTTGGACTGTGGGAGGAAACCAGAGAGTTTATTTATTTATTTATTGATACTGTGGAGAAATGAAAGACCATTCAGGCCAAGTAAAATACAGCTGTGCCGAACCAACAGGTTTTGTGTGGCCTACAGCACCTCTTATGATGAACTATTCAGGGCTTTAACATAATGAGCGTACAACACAAATCAATCATTGAAATTCACCGATGGAAAAAAGGAACCAAACACTTGCATTCTGTCTTTCTGTTGTTCTGATCTCCTCCCGCGAGAGCCTTGTTTTTAGGCAAACAGATTGCCTGTGTAACGAGTACCCAGTTAGTGGCCGATGGCGGGGTTATTAGCCTACTGGCTAATTAGTGACCTTGTCAAATAGAGGAGATGGCGTGCTTAAAAGCAACAACAGCAAAATCACTATTTTCTGCTAGGTACAGTAAATTTATTTTATCAGTGAATGCTTTGGGCAGTTAGATCTTAAACTCTTAATCTTAAACTCGGGATATGAATTTGACAAATCCTGTGTAATGGCCCTATGTCTTTATCACTTATGGCTTTAGTGATCCATTCCAATTCCATATAAGGACTAATCATAGGTCTGTGATTTTTATTCAAAGCAATTAAAATCAAAAGTGTTAAAGCTAAAAGGTATTAGAGCAGCAGCTGCCTTCAGGATAGAGAAACAGGTTATTTATCTAACTTCATATGATGTAAGCATGAACCACACGCACCTTAAAAGCCAGGATCACATTTTCCTCATACCCTGCCAGATGCTATCATCGTAAACACACACATATTAAGCAAATGGTTAGTATTCTTCTCACTAAATGTAAGTGGATAGACTATTTTGTGGGTGATGCTTGAATCCAAAACTAAATGCTATTAAGACACATTTGCCATTAAGGCGTGTACAGTTTCCACTGAATAATGATCATGGTAGGCTGTTCCTGTTGATTTTCACACATTGAGATCACAGCTTCCCGTTTCTGACACATCGGGGTGGTGTCTGTGTTATATACACACTGGCATTTCTGACATGCCCTGCCCCACACAAGCACGGTTCAGCAGGGGTGGAGAAGACCGTGCATGTGTATTAGCTCGGATCGCTGGCGTGAGACCCGGCTTGCATTCAGACATTCAGTCATGCTAATTTGTTGCTTTGCGACGATATAATGGGGTGTGCCATTTTAAATATCACTGAGCAATCCAAATAAATGTCGTCGCAAGTGTTACAAATTATGTGCAATGTAGTGTTTTCAGCTTACAGTTAACGTGCCTAAATGTGTTAAATTCCTGAACAAGCTGCATATAAATACAATTAGCCAAGCCTGACAGGAAATTCATACAGTAGTGCAATATATTTGTTTCCTTGTTCTATGTTCTGGCAAATATTTTCTGCATACTCTTGTTCATGGTACTGCATGGTCAAGTCCAAAGTTACTGGAACCCTTGGTAAAGAGTAAGACAAATACAAAATACAAAACAACTTTTAATTGTATTCCTTATCTTTTTGCTTATGGACTGCCTTTTCAATTCAGACCATAGATTTTCAGTAGTGTTAAAGTCCAAAGCCTGAGGTGATCATTGCAAAACATTGATTTTGTCTTCACAGAACCTTTTCTGTGTTGATTTTTCAATATAGTTGGAGTCATTTTCCTGTTGGAAGGGTCAGCTATGGCTAAGTCTTCTTAGCAGAGGCAACCAAGGTTTTTGCTAAAATGTCCTGGTACTTGATTGAATTATTTGTGCCGCTGGTCTTAACAACAGCCCCTAGACCACTGACAGCAAAACAACCCCAAAGCATTGATGATCCCACACATCACTGTAAATAGGCAAATTTTTAATAGGTTTCTAATGACAGTATTTTTCCTGTACATCTGTATATAATTACATATTGGAAATGGTAAGTTTTGCGTTGTTTGTTCTTTTCCCTAGTGTGACAGGTGGATACCTGTACATTACCATCATCTACAACTTCTCTGTCAGTTTGGCCCTCTATGCCCTCTTCCTCTTCTACTTCGCCACCAGTGACCTGCTGCGACCATATGAACCAGTGCTCAAGTTCCTCACCATCAAATCTGTCATATTCCTCTCTTTCTGGCAGGGTGAGTCCACTGTCCTTCATACTTATTTCAGTAATTCCATTTCCTGTTATCAGAGGTCAAATCAAAAATGGGCACAGAAACAAAATAATAATTCACTGTGTGCGTCTTCAGTCCTGGAAGTAGCTTGTTTCATCCTGTTTCAAACAGTGCATTTTTGCTATCCCTGGATTTTGTGTTACCATTTCAGTTGAATAAAACAGGGTCCAGATGGCTCCGATGATTGAGATTGTCTTTGAAGTTATATTCTGCAACCCGTTTCTTTACTTTTAGCTATTGATGATCATGCACTTAGTTCTGTTTTTGTAACTGGGCCTACTTATCAACCAACAAACAGACTTAATGATGCTTTCACAGTTAGGTGTAGTGTCATGGTCCATGGTCTCTTCAGTGTGGCATTGAGCGGGGAGGATGTGGTAAAGCCGTCAGTAAGGTCGGTTACAGGCTGACTCTTCCCTCCTCAGGGATGGTGCTGGCGATCCTGGAGCGCTGCGGGGTCATCCCCGAGGCCTTGGTCATCGACGGGTACCACGTGGGCGCCGGCACGGTGGCGGCGGGCTGGCAGAACTTCATCATCTGCATCGAGATGTTCTTCGCCGCCATCGCGCTCCGCTACGCCTTCAGCTTCACTGTGTACCAGGAGAAGAAGAGTGAAATCCCAGGTACCATGCGCCTTTAAGTAACACTAACTCCAACGCCGCTTTCTTACGGGCCTAGAGGGAGAGAGATTGGAGGGTTTATCCACAAGCTGCCAGCTCCCAGGGTTCACAATTAGAGGTGTATGCTACTTTCTTGTCCCCCCCCCCCACCCCCTTCTGTTTAAATTGGATGTTGTTGGAAGATCATTTGCTGAGTGCTGATACAAGCATTTTATTTGTCCTTCTCAAGTTGCAATTTTTTGTGGCAAAACTCAATTCAGCCGAGGACATTGGAACATCCAGTGCGAACGTAGCCGGCACCCTGCAGAAGGTTCCAGTTATAAGCGGTCGTCTCTGAAGTCAGTGATCCCTGGTGTTCCGGGAGGTCGGACGGAGAGAGGGAACATCTTCTCATCTCGGGCAAGATTAAAAGCTTAATAACGCTCGTGTCCGCTCCAGCGCATCAGAGTGAACCGGGGGCCTTTTTCGGCCGAACGCGGCACGTGCCCAGGGCGAAGCGGGCCCCCCTTCCCCGAGAAACGGCTTCGCGGTCCTCGCTCCCTTCCTCGGCCGCGTGATTTATGTGACCGGCGGCGGGCCGGACCGGATCGGGCCTCCTCCTCGCCGGAAGACGAATACGTCTCCTCGCCCTTGCGGCTTTGGCGCCCTGACAAGCGCTGACCTGGAATATGCCAGCGCCGGGGGGGGGGAACAGCGCTCTGACGTCAGCACTTTCCTGCAGAATGAAAGGGAGAAAAATGAGGATGGAGGGAAACCCTGCCGTGACGAGATCAATCATTTAAACCGCTTCTCTTTTCCTGTGGAAACGTGACGGCCGCGGAGAGCCTGGAGGGGAGACTGAGAAGAGAATCGCTGAGCGCCTGCCGCGCGTAAAGTGCTCTCATCTGCATGTCCTTCGGCCACTTGGGCTCCCTGCCGGAAGCTCAGAAGCAGTCGGACACAAACAGAGTGGATGCTCTTGTCTACTTCAACACTTGCTTTTTAGGCCTGTCTGAAGACTTGAAGATTTGCTGCCAATTTCACGCCCTTCACAGTGTAGCTGCAGATACTTTGGTATCAGTTATTACTGGGATTTTCTTTTTCCTGAAGTTTAATGTATGTGGCTCCAGATAATCGGCCCTGTCTAGAGTATCGCAGCGTTTATTGCTGAATGGGGATGTTGACCCACAATAGTGCAACGCGTCATTCATTTCTTACGCTCATAAATACATAATGCTGCCCTCCTTTACAAACGACAGGTCTCATTATGATTGGACTAATTTCCCAGAGCTCTCATAAAACTGACAGCACGTCAGTGATGAATGACTGGCTCACGCACATATAATCGGAAGGTCTCCGTCAAAAAACGTAGCGCATTAGAGGGCGGCCATTACGCGTGTGAGCTGGGACAGGTACCAGGAAGCACAAAGTCCTTTACTCCGCCACAGGAGGTGTGGCTATAGTAGCCCCTGTCTGCTGGGCGTGTCACTGCACTATGGGCGAAATATTTTCTTATCTCAATTCAGAAGCCGCACGCACCCCGTGGCAGTTTACTTTCGAGCGGCGCCCGGGCACAGGAAATCCAGCGATGAAGCTTTTGCTCGTAGCGACGCGCTTATTCATGTGAACTCTGCGACACGCCCGGGCCCAGAGGCCTGGGGGAGGCTGCACTGCCGCTGACCCTGAAACAGGCAATCATTCCACCCTGCCCATGCTCCTTCTGGCCCAGGGGTTTGTTTACTCACACAGGCTTTAAAAAGGAGGATGCTGGAGGGGTTGGGGGTGGGTGGGTGCATGAGGGAGGGGTGGGGGTGGGGGGCTGCTGTTGCACAGCCAATAGCAAGGACCCTTCCCCTGGCAGACCGGTCTCCTGCAGATGGGCGCTGACAGGAAATGAGGTCTGCCCGCGTTTCTCTCTCGCCGCTCTCCTGTCACCTCGGCCTGCGCTTTCATCCATCAACAGAGAGAGCTGACTGAGCGCAGGGGAGCCGTAACCAGAGGTCTCCCTGCGGCGGCCCGCGGGGCACGCTTAATAATCGCCGAGGTCCTTATGCACCCACCATTTTCTGAAACGCCTAAAAAAAACAAAGGAGCTCTCTCCGCCCGAATTGCGACTGTCGGACGGTCCGCGGCCGGCGGGCTTAGCTCCGACGAAAGCCGCGTGAACGAGGCCCCGTTTCCTGCGGCCCGCCGCCCGGTAGGCGTCCTCCGTTTGAACGCCTCGTCCGTCGGTGCAAGTTGGGCGGCGCGGGTGGTCTGCCGCTGCTGTTCCGCGGAGGGGAGCGGCGGAGGGGAGGACCGGCTCCCCGCTCAGTCAGGAAGCACGGGGCGGGTGTGTGAGGTGTGAGGGGTGCGCCTGACAGCTCCTAGTCACGGGTAAGCGGAGAGCCGTCCCGCTTTGCATAGACGCCACGAGAAGGAAGATGTGACTTTGTCATGCCGGCCTGCTGGCGCGATACGGGCGCGGCCCTGAGTCCGCGTGACGAGGGCCCGGCGGGGCGGAGGGCTGCGTGGCAGATCGTTATTTGGCCAGACGCGGGTGGCGGTGTGATACAGCAGCGCGGTTTTGACGTGCGCTGAGCGCGCTGCGCGGTTGACAGTAGAGCTCGGTCAGGGCCCCCCCGGCGCCCGGCGGTATGCATTTCAGCGCGTCGCCGCTGGAGACGGGTCCGCTTGTCACGGCCCTGGAGTGGGGGGGGGGGCGTGTTCGGCACCAGCCCGGCGTGTTCACCCTCGCCCTCGGCCTCATTTGATCAGGCTGTCCCTCAGGAAGCGACCAAAGGTCAGAGAGACTGAGTACGTTCTGCAGAAGCCCCGTTCCCGCCAGCCGCTCTGATATGATGCACTCCCGCTGCGGTCCGGACCGCTGGCGGTGACGCCGCTGATGGCCCCGTTCACTTCCGCTGAATAAACCGTGTAATTACTGAGCATTTCAGTACTGCTGCACAGGTGTTAACGCTAACTTTCTTGTGGATGGGCCTGCATGCCCGGGGCTTCTGACCACCGAGCTCAACTGGGTTCTGGTGTATTGGAACCAATTACATACTCTCAAAAAGTGCAAACCCCGCCTTCTGGTCATATTGGCAGGCTCAATTACACCAGGCAAAATCAATAGAGCACAGAAAAGTATTTGAATCCAAAACAAATACGTATTTGACCCTGGTCTGGTTCTAGCTCTGCTAGCGAAAGAATGCCTCAGTCACTGTGTCAGGCAATGTTTTTGCTTAATTTGTGCCACTCCTTTGGAAACTGGGCCCCCTTGACAACACGCTGGTTTTGGAGAGGGAAGTCCTCATTTGACGTTCGGAATGAATTCTGAAAGGACACGGAAGCCGTCAGACATGGAATCAAATATTCAAAGTGGTTACTCTTAGTCCCAATGCTGACATAAAATAATCATTATTAACAAATACACTTTTAAAAATTGCACGGCAAGTGCAAGTAAATTTGTAACACGTTATCTGCTCTGCAGAATATGTCTTCCGGCTAATGCACTGCAGTGTGTCCCAGTTTGCGTCCTATGGCTCGGACTGAATCCAGTCCATGTCAGCGCAGGCTGTAATCGGGAGTGATGTGCGAATGGGATGCTGTATAATTAGCCGCTGCTTTGCCTAGGAAGCGAGGGTTTCAGTCAGCAAATGACTGCGATATTATTATAATATTATATAACGCGTCTGACCTCTGAGCGTGACCTGACGGGGAGTAGTTAAGCTGTCAAGAATATCACAGTTGAGTGCTGAAGCACTAGGATTCAACCCATGTCTGCCTACTGTAAGCAAAAGAGGAAAATTTATTCGACACTCCTGTGAACTGAAGTACTGTCTGTTGTAGACTTTAGTGTCATATTTTCTTTTAAGTTAGCGTTGCATTCACAGCTTTATTTTCTCTTAGGCTGCATGACCAAATTGTCTGCATTCACATTCACACAGTCGAGGGGTTATTCATGTGAAACCAAGTATCTCCAAAAGAAATTATTTGTGGTTCACATGCCCCTTTTGCTCAACCGACGATGTGTGGCCTTGTTGCTTGACCCTGCGTATCTTTTTGAAACGGTCTGTAAATGCCACGCATCGGCAGACCTTTATTTGCATGGTCTCGGATTTGCATAAAGAAGCGTGTTTTTTTTCCTGAGAGCCAAGGGTAACCGAAAGTTCAAACGTGACATTTAAAGCGACGGCGGAGATACGGACTCAAAGCCATGCGCACCTGCTCTCGGAACGTGTAAGCGAGGCGACGTTAGCGCTTTCCAGCGCCTTTGTAGCCGCGGCGAGCGCACGGTTAAATCCGAGGCTCTTCCGCCGTCCAATCGCGGCGCAGCTGTCTCCGAGGTATTGTGCCACTACTCAGGTCCTGATTGCCTGATTGTCGCCTTTCTTCTAAAACATATAATTTCCAGTAACAACAGAGTCTCAGAGAGAGAGAGAGCGAGCGAGCGAGGGAGGGAGAGAGAGAGAGAGGGAGGGAGGGAGAGAGAGAGAGCAGAGATGGTCTCCTGCAGCAGTACGCGCTGGCCCCAGACAGGATGCTGCCGTGTGATTATAGCGTAGCTGCTGGCAGAAGCGTGCGGGGGGGGCGCGGCTCTGAAATAAACTCTGGAAAGGGAGTCCGCGCCGCCTCCTGCGGATCACCGCTGCTCCCCGCGCAGCTGGAACGCCTCAGAGGCCGAAGCTGAGAGGAAGCCCTTTACCTCAGCGTTAGCGTCTGCTTTACGGAGAGCCTGGCTATCGGATCAGGCTGCGTCTCGGCCTACCTTTCTGGGATGCTCGTGTTATCAGCAATGTTAATCGGGGGGCTGCTTGTTGTAACTGATAGTTGCACTTACTCATTTATATTCTGGAATTTGCTGGTTATTCAGTCCGAGTGTTCTTTTAAAATGATTTGCATCACCTATGTTTATACCTTCAAAAATGAGTTCAAGGAAGAGGTTTTAACACAACCAGCTCACCCAGGAGCAAGGCTAAAGGCCACGACTGATGTCATTTCTACTGGGGCTGGTCTATTATGCGTTTCCCAAACTGAAGGCAGTGGTGAATATTGTGCTTACAGCAGGAGCTGCTGTGCTGTAGCCTTCCTTCCTCTGAGAATGTCCTTTCTGTAGCAATGTGACCAGAGGCTGCAGCTCTGTGTGTGTGACTGTGTCTCCCCCCTGAGGACACAGCGCAGTTAATCCTCTACACTTCCTGTTCTGTTCACTCGTAGGCTGAGCAGACCTCAGGGCATTTATACACTGCCTATGCTGCTCTCTCATTGGCTGAACAGACCGCAGGGCACTTAAACACTTCCTGTGCTGCTCACTCATAGGCTGAGCAGACTACAGGGAACTTAAACACTTCTTGTGCTGCTCTCTCATTGGCTAAGAAGACCACAGGGCGCTTAAACACTTCCTGTGCTGTACTCTCGTAGGCTGAGCAGACCTCAGGGCACTTATGCACTTCTTGTGCTGCTCTCTCATTGGCTGAGAAGACCACAGGGCACTTAAACACTTCCTGTGCTGCTCTCTCATTGGCTGAGCAGACTGCCAACAGGAAGCTCTTGTTGTTAGGCTCTGGATTAAGAATTAGATTAAACAGTGAACGCAGTGGGTTATTGTACTGGGGTAAGTTAGAGGGAATCTCACTGGCAGATTGTGAAAATAGAAAATGGATGCAACTCATTTTACTGTGTTGACCATAATGATAGTATTCAAGAATGGTTGTAGTGTAGCTGTCTTATTTTTAGGACAAAAAAAGTTGTTAAAAAATGTTTTCCATTTAAAAAGTTTGTGTAGAAATTGATCACAAACATACAGGCCATGAACTAAACAATGGAATCGCCAACGTAAAGTATGGTCTTGGACTGCCACTGTTTTTGATTGAATTGCCTGCTTTCTCCCCGACTTTAAATTGGCAGTAAACTGTTCTGCGGTTGCTGACCTGCTGTGCCTTACACTTTGAATTAGTACAAGGACATGGCATTCCTGGAGTACGCACCTCCGCCCACTGTTTCTCATCGCTCGTGATGTCTTCCCCCCTCCGCGTTCAATGCTGACATCACCTTGCAGGACAAAGTTGCCCTGGAACATCAGCAAGTTCAGCTGTCTCAGTCTCTGAAACTCCCACTGAGCCTGTCCCTCCAATCACCCATCTTTCATAGTTACAGAAGTATACACATAGTCGAGGTAGCTATAATTATAACCAACATACATACTATATCCAACATATTTAACCATGCATGTTGGCATGTTTCTTTAATTAATGGACAAGCAACACCTGAGTAAACGCACCTGATTTGCACATAGTAATTCCTAATTTTCTAAAATTCTTTCTATTTTTTATTGGCTTTCAGCCATAAACTATGATGGTGTCACTGCATACCACAGGTTATTCATTAACCTTCTCAGCAGTAGACTGACATCGTCCCATTTTGGTCTTGTGATTAATGTAAGTGGGCACAGGGGCCCAGTGACTGGACCACTACATTACATGCCACCCAACTTTCCATTTAGAGGAGATAGGCCGTTTCTGAGGGCAAATGTGAACTGAAGCTAATGTGATTTTCTGCCTCCGCAGATAACACTGCCCCCATGCAGAGCATCTCCAGCGGGCTGAAGGAGACCATGAACCCCCAAGACATGGTGCAGGACGCCATCCACAACTTCTCCCCCACCTACCAGCAGTACGCTCAGCAGTCCACCCAGGAGGTGGTCCAGCCCAACCAGAACGGCAAGGCGGGCCTCGGCGCCGGCTCCAAGTGGTCCAAGAAGAACGACAAGATCATGCTGATCAGCTCCGACGACGAGTTCTAGCGGTGATCTCAAGGACGTGAGTCACCAGCAGGCTCACCAGGAGCCACGCTTATGACTCAGGACTTCCTGTTCTTTTGTTGTACACCTGCGTTGTTTTATTGTTCAGTAATTGTACCTTGTAATGTATTTAATTCATGTGATAAAGACTGATGTATTTGCACCGAATGAGGTAACTGTTGGTAGGAAGTCATGGAAGTAAAAAAAAAAACCTGGCAAGAAACAAAGGGAAATGTGTTTATCCGGGAGGGAAAGACAGTACATCTGCGTTTATATGCTTAATGTGCCTGGAATGTTGCGGTCGGCCCATTTTAGAGATCGAAATTTCCAAATCTGAAAGGATGGCGGTTGACACTTGCTAACTCACCAGCTGCGGGGTAGTGTACTTGCATCTGATCAATGTCAGTTTTGAGGAATAGTTTGATATTTGTCTTAAATCAGACATGACAAACAGCATTAACAGGCTGTGACTGGCATTCGCCTTCCACTTGCTAACTGAGAAAGAGAGAAAACTGCACTCTGGCTCGCTGGTAAGCTTATTGATCTGCCAAATTATCTGCCAAATAAACAAATAAATTAAAGAAATGTGATGTAATTGATAAGACTCCTGACTGTGGGTACTGGGCACCCTGCTGAATGGAAGGATCACATTCACCACCACATAGGCCACATCATTCCCAACCACAGGAGTCAGCCAGAGCAGTGACCTTTTCACTGAGCTTTGATCCTATGGCCAGAAGCATTTTTTCCTTTATAGCTGGTATTTGTGGCACACCAGTGTCAACATTATATCCAGCCGTTCCAAATGGCTGAGTGTCATTAGGAAATGAACATGGTGTTTGCTCAAGTTTTCAATAAACAATTAATGAAGCTGCTGGACTAAATATAGAGCAAGAATTCTGTAAATCTGGGTACTTGAATTAGTGTCGGTTGTATTTAAAATTATGCACATACCTGCTCCCTATTCTTCTTAAACTCGATTTAAGAGAATATGCTTATAAAAAAATGATTTCAGTGTTCTACCAGTGTTCTATGGGCTACTTTGTGCCATGGCCAACATATCTTCTGTGTATTTCTATTCAAAGTTCAGCATTGATTGAGGGAGAAGAATAAACATTTCATTGTCATGTATTCACTGGTATGCCTTTATGACAATGATGTTTTATTTTCAGTCAGAAATAAACCGAAAGCAAGCTGTCCTTTTAAATTTAAAATTCAGTATATTTCTGTGAAAAAGACTGGCTTTGGTCTTTTATTTAATGTAAAGTTCTCAGGTAACAAGACCTTTTTACATTTTTTATATTGTACATTGTGCTCTGAAGTTCCATTTGGAAACCAAATCTGGAATCTGTAATGCATTTGGAATCTAAAAAAATGTAAATTAAAAAGTGTTACTGAAAAGTAAAAGATGGCCCGAATGTGTTGTTTTTAAAATGGTAATATTTATTTTAAATTTTTGAATAAATTTAAAATAAATGCTTAGTGAAGGTTTAGCGCATGGACATTACTCAGCTATTGAAGTGGGCTGTTTCCCATCCCAAAGTGGTGCGCATAATTAATTGTAAAAGTGCAAGGAGCTCGAGGTACTGACCAATAACCATAGACATGTACTGTTTCCTTGATAAACTGCGTTCATTGATGATACACTACATCAAAAGTTCAAAATATCCAGACTACAGCAATTCAAGGAATTAATTTGATATGCAGATTTTAGTATAGAGTTCGGGATAGTGCTCTGAGGGTGCTAAACGTATGTTTAGCTATCACTAAAAGGAAGGAAAAATCATGCTGTACATCAGATAGTCTCTTATACTTTTACAACAAGCCTATACTCCAATAGAATGAAAATATTATTACTGTCTTCTTTAAATGGTGCTATGGAGTAAAAATGCTGCAGACGGACTCATGATAAAATTGATTTATTGAAAAGTACAAAAACAGGCACAGCAGACATAGTAATAAATTAGGTCCTTATTCTCAGTCAGAGCATGGAAAACAGAAGATGATTTTGTACATGTACATGAGGGTACAGTCACTAATGAACCATAATGAATGTAAATACGTACAATCCAATAATTTATATATAATTAAAATAAACAAAATAAATACCGGAGTACAAATACATATAAACAGAGTAATGAAGTAACAGGTTAAGAGCTTGACCGTTTGTCTACTTCATTAATAGTTTGTCTTGTTACTGTAGTTAGTCACCATTGACCAAACTGCTATAATGAGGAGCACTAGTTTCTACACTTCAAATAACTACTCAGATAGACAATCTAGATTTTTCACATGTATGGACAATTTTATTTTCCAAATGAACACACTGTTCAGCTGTTTGGAAGTCTGTTTGTGGGATTCTTTACCCAAAACCATTCACTTTCATCTTGTAGACATATGTGGATATCTGGTCATTTTTGCAGGCTTTCAGATGCATGTAAAAGTTTAGAGCAGCATACTTTTTAGAGGCAAGTAATTCGCCAAATTGAACAACTGGGTTCAAATTTGTATGTGCGTTCATGGCAAATAGCTTGAAGAAATATCAGAGCAAATATACAATGTATAATTTAAATATAGATACATGTCAGATAATGAATAATTTAAGTTCTAACTCTAAAAGGCCACATACAACACAGTATAAAAATGAAAAGGTACACAATGCAGATAGATGTAGGGTCATCCGTTCTTAATTGCTTTGTCCAATTACACGTTAAACATACAATTACAGAGGGAACACAACACAAAGATACAGTACATATACTTATAAACCAGGGCGTTTCATCTCCACCCTGTCCAGCATCATCATTCTGGTTTCCAGTTCCTGTACTCCTCTGCACTAAACAATGTGAACTTAAGTTAAAGCAACACCACCTCTCAGTTACTTCCCATGTGAACAGTTACCCTACAGTTTTCAGTCTTTACATCTGGGGGCCTGAAGATGAGCACACAGCAGCATGAAAATTATTCAGTTGGACGGGTCTTCACTTTGTAGTACTTTCTCTAGTCCTAAACCATTGCCTATGATTGGCTGGTTTTGAACTATTGACATTCTGGCATTTTAATAGAACCAATGCAGTGTGCACAGTGGGACGAGTGCCCTCACGCAGATTTCCTCACAGCTGTTTTACCTCAGGCATACCACTGGGTGGCAGCATAGAGCAGGGAAGATGATACACTTTGTCATTCTTTTATTTTATGGTTGTGATAAATGGGCCCTCTCTTTCTTCCCGCTGCTGCTAAGAGGAGCAAAATCCACACTGCACACAGGGTGAGTGTGCTGCAGAGAATTCTAAGCTGTGAATCACTGCTACCGACATAAAAAAAGTCTTACAAATGTGACAGGTTCACAAGGGCTGTGGCAACATGCTCTACTGATATAAGGGCTTCCACTCTGAAAAAAAAAACAGGATTTGCTGTTCAAACAGGACATATTCCATCCCTCAGAAGGATAATGAAAAAGTGAAAAGAAAAACCAATGCTTAATCTCGGATGAAGGGTCAGGTTCTTTCTGCAACAGTCTAGAGACGACTGAGCTTTTATGTCTGTGCCAGATTTGCTTTCCTGCTCTGAAAAGGAAGCAAGAAACCCGAGATGCCAACAACAGCCTTAAACAGCCATGGGAAGAAAAGAAGAGGCCTTGTAGTTGTTGGCTCTGTTACAGACGCTCCCAAAAAGACTGTCAGTCACTTGCTTTGCTTGTGTTGCCCTGAGCTGGCTGGGTGTCTGATCACGGATGTAAGAAAGGGCCACAGCTGCCATCAGTCCATAACACGGTGATACGTCACCCTTTACGGACAGCGTCCAAATGAAAATAACCTTTCTCCTAATCTAGCCATGTGATCATAATTGGCCTCCTTTTTGTAAAAAAAAAAAAAAAAAAGAATAAATAAAAAACTGAAAACTGAGTGAACTGAGCAAAATGGTTCATATTTATTTATCTTTAGCCATTAAGTCATTTCCAATGGTTTCCATTAACTGTAAATGCTCATTTTTAGCAGGATAGGTGGATTTATTAGCTGTATTTGCAAGGCTTCAATGGGCTACAATGAACTTATACCCTCAGCACAATGGAGGAAGTAAACACACTGGTGATATACATACGAAAGACACTACTGCTAAAAGGACTCTGTGACATAGTGACATTTCTGCTAATGTACTTAGTAGGGGAGGTGATAACAGGATTATACCCCTCCATTTCACACCCTGAAAATATAGAGCACAATATATACTGAAATAATAATGCATAGGACATGTATATGAAAACACAAAACGACAATGATAAAAGAGCACAGCAATGGCCTTGCTTAGTAACGCAGAGGGCCAAACAGCAGCAAAGTCTTCACCCCCCACAAGCCCATACTCTACAGCAGGGTTTAGCAGTTGGGGAGGGGGGGGAGGGGGTTAGAGTCGTGTCCACCGGGTAAGAAAGAACCCCAACACAAGATAACTTTCACTTCTCTGGACTGATGTCACAGCACATCAGTAAATCATGTGACACATGCAGTTCAACACCTGGGTTTAAGGTGTGTGCCAAGTCTGGTGAGCAGTCTGAGCTCACTACCTTCAGAACGCAGCATACCTGTTGGATTTGTGGCTTTCTGAAGTTTGTGCTTTATTAACAATATTCCTAATGCCAATGGTGTGTTCCATAATGAAATAATCTCTGAAAAACAGCATCAGGATTAAAATCTTGAGTATTCAATTTATTAGTTGTGTGCAACAACTAAATACCATGCTATCTTTCCATTTTATGTTCTGGGGAAGTTAATGTACGGAGGTTCTTTTTACCCTAATGTTCGTGTCAAAGTATTATATTATGACCATACAACATGCTGTATGAACTTAACCAACACCGGCAGTGGCACTTCCTGGTGACCGAGCACTGGGAATGGTTTCCTGAGGACGGAATTTTCCACAAAATGGGCTAAAAGCTGCAGTTATGAACTTGTTCCAATCTTCTTTTATGTTAAAACAAAACAAAGTCATTTAAATCTGTAATATACAGGAAACAGTCAGACTGCATGTAATTGTTGATGGTTCCCATTATCTCTATATCCAATATGGATTACCTTCCACAAAGAACGGCATTGGTAGTGTGAGTTCAGAATGGAAAACATCTATAAAGACCATATAAAAGCTAGTTCCCCTCACATTCTTGTAAACCGCATCAAAAATTTAAACCATGTTATGTTATAAAAATAAACCACATTGAATGCTATTAGCTTCATACAGGACAGATAGCTCTAAAATCTCACCAAGGTGCCTAAGGCAGCCTATAGTTTCACAATTTCATACTTAAAAAAAAAACAAACAAAAAAAACAAGTGCTCTTGTATACTGTGATTGACAGTAATCCGTTAAGTGCCATTCATGATTAGCATTTATTATTGTTAATTAGCCAGAGAGCTGGCTTGTTTTCCTGTACATTTACTTCTATTCTAATGAGCGCTATAGAGATCAGCATACCACATCCCTCACAATAACAGCCCTGCGGTGCCCGTTGGTTCTTCTCAGCTTAGATTGCCATCTCTGAAAGTACGCTTTTCTGTGTGTAGCACATAGCCATGTCAGCATGGGGTGCTGCATTTAACAAAAAAGCAACTTAACTGCAGATTTTCACAATAGCATTGTGCTGATTATCGTCAAAAGCATTATTGTCTCTAGTTTTCTTATAGTAACTATTGTTTTGCCATTATCATAACTATAGCATACGTTTTCATATCTGACATAAAGTTTAGATACTACAAGCATCAGACCTGTCTCAGACTAGTGCTGTTGCCTCAGATCGTATGAAGTACTCGTTCACACTTCAGTAAGTGCTTTACTCTGTAAAAGTCCCTTTATATGGGAACAGCCTGCCCTGCCGGTGCTGGGTTTTTTTTTTTCTTTTTCTTTTTGCACAGTACACAGACAGTGTAAAGTAGAGAGGTGACAGTGAGCTTAGGTCATGGCAGAATCAGCCTCGGCGTGGAACTGTAGGATAGGGGTGGGGCCCCCCCAGCGCAACTCCCATCAGCTGAGCTCCTTCTCAGCGCGGGGCGGGTCTGGCCAGGGGGCAACCCTGCCTTGCTTGCGGCGAGTCCTGCCCCGTGAGCATTAGGAGGGGGTGGCGGAGAAAGGGGCGGGGCCCGCGTTGTGATTGGTCGACTTGACGATGGTGATGACGCTGGTGGTGGCCACCTTCCCGGAGGCGAGCGGGCCGCGGGCGACGGTCCGGGCGAAGCACTGCAGGGCCTCGTACTTGGCCCTCAGGGCGTCCAGCTCCAGCCGCATGCTGGCGTTCTCCCGGGCCAGCTTGTCCACCTCCCTCTGGAGCTCGGTCTTCTGGCGCTCCAGCTCCTCCTTCTGGGTCACACGCTTGATGCGGCAGCTGGCCGCGTAGCCGCGGTTCTTCAGGGTCCGCCGCCGCTGCTTCAGCCGCACCACGTCCTCCTTGGTCAGCCCCCGGAGGTGCTGGTTGAGCTGGCGCACCGTCATGGCCACCAGCTCTTCGTCGCTGAGGGCCGGGGCATTCTCCCCCACCTCCTTCTTTACCTGCGAGCCAGAGAATAGGATTAGATTCAGACCAGCTTTCCCTCAATTACAGAGAAACTTCCCACAAAGCCACGCTTGTCAAAATGAATGTTTTTTTTATGCCGAATGGGGATGCTCTGATCATAGGAAAAATAATACAGTTAATTTTCACCTGATTAGTATACGGCTATGTGCCATTGATCTGCAGTGCACTTACCTTTAAAGCTTTGCTTGCTTTAAAATTAGTCGTCATACCCTGCATGCATTCAGCTGGATCCCTCAGAAAGGTTACTGGAAAAGAAAATAAGAGAAATGATGTTATGAAATTTGCGCGCACTTAATAAACCAACAAGCATCCTGTGCCAATCAGATTCAGAGGGATTCATTGAGATACGGGTGGAATAACAGGTAGCTGCCAGCAGAGGTCAGCAGTCACACACCATGTGAATACACCACGCAGCCACCGCCTGTTGTGTTTACCACTGCCTGCTCTCAAAGTGTAGTTCATTGGAGTGTGGCTGTGTGAAAGCAGGTCGTCTCAACGCTACCTAGACTGACGCACCGTCTGGTCTCTCGAGGGATCATCCCCGCTCTATTTTTACAAATTCAGCTTCCTAGAAATTCCCCTGCACGGGCAAGCTTACGCTTTCTAGACTGGCCGGTGTCAACACCGTCTGCGCTGACTTTGAACTGCCAAGCCATCCTCCAGGCCCCATTTCAAACCCACTACCCCGCTGTCAGTCTGAGAATTCCACCCGAGCTTCGTCTAAGGCCGTTGCCATAGGAACGCCAGGCGGCAGACCCTAGGCCACCGGGCGAGGGTGAGTAGGAGAGCACGTCACATGAACAGCCAAACAGTAAACAAGCATTCATAACATGGCCACACACATGGTACACATTACCAGCCTTTGGCCGTTCTGACTATCACGTAGTTATCCAGCAGGGCATAAGTACCAGCAGGAGGTCTGCTCTGAAGAGATCTGCAACAGACCACACTACAAGCAAACGTGCCAAATCTTTGCTTGGCGCTGTTGACAAACCCAAAAAAAAGCCTTCGATAACATGACCTAGATGTGTAAAGATGTCTGTCGATAGCTTGTAGTAAAATGAGGTATCGATTTATCTAATCTGTTTGTCAGACCTGATCCATATTCACTTTTAACACGTGTGTAAATGGTTCAGATCAATCATCCATTTCCCCACTGAAACAGTAAGTATGACTGGGGTTATACAGGGAGTCATCAGCATCAAGCAGCCAAGGTACATTGTACAAGTCGGAGACTTGGTGACAAAATATTCAGGACAAAATTATTGCATTAGAAACATTTTAAAAGTTTAAACAACAAAAAAAACCAAAAAAAAACCCAATTTTAAATAATTAAAATGTACCGTTTTTAAGTACAAACTGGATAAAATTGGAGGGTGACCTGCACTTGCAAGCAACGTGGAACACTCGAGGAGAGAGAGAGTCAGAGTGGAATAGTTTCCCCTACACAGTCACTGTTGTATTTTTGCCTTCAGACAATGCTCTTTATCAGGTTTAAAACTGGGCCCTGTAAGCCAGATCCTCTTACACAGGGCTTTCCTGCACTGTTTTCCATTTCCTTATTTAACTCTGCCGGTTATATTTAGCCCTGCGCTCTGACAGGCAGTTCCGCCAGCTAAACACTTTGCGTAAAAGTGCAAAGTGGGTCGACATCGGGTTCTGCATTTCTCCTTATGTAGTCTTTTGAGCCCAGCTTTAAAAATTTTTTTTAAAAAGCACAAAGCAAAAAAGGGAAGTTGCCAACATGTGGGTGGGTTCAGCGTCGTTCTTTTGGGAATTCCAGTATTGCCAGTACATTTCCTGACATTCCCAATATAGGTGCAATCTCAAATGAACCATTTGATCTTTGCTGCTGGTTAACCATTCTGGTTGGATTTCTCATATATTGGGATTCCACTGTAACCTAGTCACACGAGGGAGGAAGAGTGGTGTGTTTACACATTGCTGCGTAACTGACTTTCTCTCAGGTTTCAAGCCATCCATCTGGTTTGCGTTTGTTAGCCCTAACCAGAGGCTGCCGTACAGCAGCTTATTCATGCCCTATTGTCTGTCTCAAGACAGGATAATTGATGCTGATTGGGCCTCAAACACGCACGGACTGTGATTGTAAGCAGCAGTGCTACATGTAGCCACTCCCCCCCCCACAAACCCCCAGGAGACTGCCCTGTTCAGAGGTTCTGGTCCACTGGAAACAGTCTGGACTGCTTTGGGAGCCCAGTTGCGAGCGCTCTGGGGACTTTCGAGGCGAGGGGGGAATTTCTCTTTCTGGGAAAAAAGGAAAGGCCTGGGATAGCTACGTCAAGCCTCGCGTGGTCGGCCCATTAAGTCACTGCTGTAACTGAGGCAGATGAGGATAAATGCCCTGACAGCAGCTTGGCCTGGCGCTGTGAGTGTTGCGTCACGGCAGGACCCTCCGTCTCTTTCCAGGCAATGCAGCGGCGTCCGTGAGAGAAAGGGCCTCCGCTGTAAATGCAATGGGGGAGTTTTCCTTTCCGCGAAAAAAGGAAAGGCCTGGAATAATGCTTTGTCCCCCACCCCCACCCCCCCCAGCCCTACCGAAAATGAATAAAAATAAACACAGAAAACGCTGGTTTCCAAATTTTTGCTGTCATACGTTTTGAGGTGCGAGGGGACAAAACGTCAAGAGAGCAGAGCAACGAGAAAAGCCACAAAGGGGGGGCGGTGCACAGACGAGAACCACAAAGCCACATTAATCACTGTACACAAAATAGACAGCCGTACTTTTCCATGGGTTGAGGGGTGACAGCTCACACTTAACACACACTAATGGGAGGAGGACATTTTTCACTGTAAAAACGCACTCCTCCCAATGGTTTCCAGGAAAGGTATGGAATTAGGATCTGTGCACAACACAGAATCTGCCACAAAACCATAAAAAATTGACCATCAAATCTGCCTCAAAACCATAAACATAAGGAAGCTGCCTTGCTCACGTAAAACAATACAGTGTATTGAGTCCTGATCACTGAACAGCACTGCTGAGAAGCAAGAATGGGGTTAAGACCAGTATCCCAGGGGGTACTGCTAGACACCTGACTGTAGCCTTCAGTTTAGCTGACTGTATGATTCTGATTATAGACCATCAACATTCTACAGCCATAGCCAAGTTGTACATGGAGAGCAGTATCTACAGAAGGACATTCTGATGAGAATAAAAGCAGTTTACCAGTCATGGGAGAGGCGCTGACTGTGTCACAATCGTATCAGGTCGTGTACATCTTGAGGGAATCAGTCGTGCAGGAACCCACTGGTCTTGCACAGGGAAGCTATGACAAAATGCAGCAGGCTTCGGGGCTTGCTGCAATGTGATAAGAGCCTTACTCTTATTTTCCATGTCCCTGCACTGTTCTCCTGACGTGCTGAAGTCACTGTACACTGTGCCTGCCATATCACACTGCACAGGAATTCATAAAATGTCTGAACCTCTGTACCTGCCAACTCAGGCTGAGTTTGAGTTACAGCCATTTTAAATGGGACCGAGAATAATGGTGCTGTCACCAACTGACAGCACAACACTGCTGAGAACTTACTCCACAGATTTAACAATGTATGCCAGCAATTAATGTTGCTTATAACGTGCTCCCGAAAGCACAATCCATCAGGCTCTTGACAACGTTTTACTGCCTAGTTTCTCCGAACGGGACGAATATAAGAATCACAAGAACGAAAGATTGGTGGGACGGCAAGAAAACGCACACCCACGCCGCTGCCATTTCGCCGCACAATATTTACTCAAGCATGAAACCCTGGCTTGAGAAACTTTCTTTGCAGAGGAGCAGATTTGCTTCAAACAGTGCCGCTTACGCCGAAAAACATGTGTAAGCAGGTCTGAGAATGGCCAGCAGTGCTCCGCCCACACTCAGACCGCATAGCTGCGAACTCAAACAATGTGACATAGCATTCCAGTGAGTCAGACCCTGCTAACCTCCGCAAGGAAACTCCAGAGAGAAACATTCTTTGATCAAAGAGCGCTTTCACTTAAACTGCCTTTTTTTTAAATAGACCGCAGTGCTTTGCTGTTACTTATAAATGCCAATATATTGATCGCAATCCTGCTCTACTCATTTAAACATTTGTTGATTGTTTTTACTTGTTTGTTTTTGATCTTCAAATATGAGGGAAAAAGCAACTTAAACGGCTTGAGAACATCCGATTGGACAAAGAAGCGCATTTACGAGATTAGTGTTTGGAACTTGGATCCCATAATCACAGATTTCTCTGTGCGCTGACGTACTTTAAAAAGCCAATCCCAGCATTACTTTCCATTGCTTAACTCATTGCACATCCTTATCAGCATTTTTCTCAAGAATTCCCCGTTCTGTTACATCCTTATACAAACTCCAGGACCTAGGGCAGAACTGGGAAGGAAACTAGAACACACTTAAACTCCTGATTATTCATTTTTACTTCCAGATTTTATTAATCAAATTAAACAGGAAAGAATAAGTAAACTCCTTTCAAATCCCTACTTTATTTCATGTAGAAATAGTAGCTTGATGTGAATGCCTAATTTCCTTAATTTCACTAATCAGCTTAATATTCACAGAAGCAGGAACATCGTTATCAACTATGCAAAAATATGAATCTCTCTGGAGTATTCACAAGGTATTCTTTGAGGAGCGTATCTAATGAACGGGAAAAAATAATTAAAACTGAATGAAAACTATGCTAACTATTCATATTCATAACTATTCATTTTGTTTTCAATGTAAGCATGAATTCAAAATCAAGAAACTTTGACTCTCCATGTCCTTAAAGAAAAATACAGTAGCCAAATGCAGCTCAAGACTTGCTAAGGTATCGTTTTCATCACCTTATTGAAGTTAACTGCCATGAGGTGCTTTGCGGTCATTAGCAGAGTGAAACTGATATGACTGGATTGGTCCAACATTCTTCAGCCAAAGGATGGCACCAAAAACAGGCTTTCATCATCCAGTGGTATTGGTGAACAACAGAACCTTGTGAAATGTGATCCTGACTTGTTTTTGTAAGTCAGTGACAGGCTTGAATTCAAAACTCGCATATAGGCTCAGTCAAGACAGGTGTGAATACAAACAGCTTACACAGGGAAATTAAATTGCAGCCTCTGCATCTGGAGTGTGTAAGTAAGCATACCTCACCGTTAAGAAGGGACTTGTTTGGCAACCTTGGCTGATGGTTAAATGATCTAATTGAGGAACTGAACCGTGGTGTTGATGCAACAGCTAGGTCCCCCCATAAGCAAATGCCTTAAATACACCAAGCACTTTGTGTGGCTCACCCAGCCTTACAGGGAGGCACACAGGCCCTTTCCATGGTTTGCAGCTCTCCACACTGCGCAAATGTTTGATGAAATATTACACAAGGTAGGGGGAGGGGGCGGTGGGTGGGCATTGCTGAGCTATGAGTCACACCAGCTAATGGTAGGAGTAAGTTCCAGAGGCAAGAGAGCACACCCTTCCAGTTGACGTTTCCTGGACAATCCTGTTGCTTAAGCGGACAGAAGGAAAGGTCCAGCTATATGTGAGAATGGTTGGCATTGCCACCCAAACTTAGTGGCTGGCAAGAGGAGTGAAAAACCTATGCTTGGATTCATTTCCCAACCATGGAATGCTGGCATAGTAAAGAATCTCAGGCATCTGCAGATCGGGGACAAATATTTCCAGTTTTTACATTAGACCCAAAAATTCCACTCCGGTGCAGAGCAGGTATGGAAAACACATCAGCGGTCAGCTAGGCCCCAATGAAAATTCTGGAGGATCCTTCATAACCACAGATTGCTAAACGTCAGTGACAAATCATTTATTTACTCCAAACTGTTCTGACCACAAAGTGGTGAAGCTGTTACGCTCAACTCCAGGAAGTCCCTTGGTGAAGTGGGAAAGCCCAAGATGCAAATTGACTGCAGTAGCTCACAGCACTACACAAGCTTACTTGTGCAAACAGTATAATCCAACATTCTAGGACATGCTTCTGTCAGCCACAGGGTTACAAAAATGCAAATATTTTGACAAATATTCACCCAGAAACTGGTTAGAAAAACCACTCCAGTTCATTTTCAATCATTTGTTGGACTACCTAGGTAATGCTTAAACTTAAATTAAACATTTCAGGCTTTGCCCAGGAATTTTCCAGATATGAATAAAACCTAATATTCATAATCGTGGTGTCCAAATTGGTTGTTTCAAAGCTGATTTGAAAATATTTATTCATCTCTGTAAAACCACAATAGTTATGATGACTTCCTGACAATATGGACACACAAACCAATACTACTGACCATTGTGAATTTAGAGAAGAGGTAGGAAACCAGTACTGTCATCTGAATACTAGTATCATACTTCTCATACATCATTTTTCAATGTGCGCATATTCAGACCATTAAAAATGTGGTATACTGTACTTGAAGGAAAGATTCTCTTCCTTTTTTGACAGCTCGAGGAAGAGAGTCGTACTTATTTTTGAGAAAACCCAGAAAGAACAATGACTCAAGCGCATAGAAAAATGAAAGACTCTGACATTTGTGGCCCTCCTACACAGTACTTTGGTTACTGAACCAGTGCAGAATATGATAAGGCACTGAACAAATTCCTCTCTGTTTATGACAGAGCACACACAAACGGGGGCAACGCCACCACCCAAAGAGGGAAGTCATCTCACACCAAGTGACTCAGGGTCTTTTTGCTGTGGCCACATGATGCACACACAACGTATGGAAAAAAAGACAACTCTTCACCAACCTAAACCAGTCCATAGCTTTTCAATGAGAGCGACCTGTTTCTGTGTTTTCCCCAGGATTTTCCATGACAGCAAAGGTCAAGAGGACCATCTAAGGACTTGATCTTCAGCCAAAGACAGTAGTCAGTACCAAAACAGGAAATTACTTTCTTTCGCCCAAAATCACCAACAGTGGAATCCAAACTCTGTCCACTTACAGAATATTAAAATATTTGGTTTCTGGTGCAGTTTAACTTTTTTTAAAGTAATATAGTGGGTATGCCATTGACCTCAGGTTTAATTAGTTTCCCCACATGTGAATTAAAGTTGTCTTGTTACTCCATATTACAAACGGTTACTGAGTAGAAGATTTGTCTGATACACAGCCAACAAACATTTTTTGAGTTCCTTCTCACACTTGCAGTAGTGATGATGAATGTCTACGCGTTTATGAGCAGACTAAGTTCCACCCGTACTCTGCCAAAAATGTCTTGCACTTTTCACAGTGGAAAAGCTTCTGGGGAGGATCAGCACTGAGACTTCAGTCCGTCTGTATTTATGCAATAAACTAAAAAATGTCACAGACAGTTTAACGGGCAGACTGAATAGCCTACATGACATGACAACAGCTTGCACACCATCCCTATGCACTTTCACATTTTATCCGACTAGCAAGGGAAAGCTCTATCTATAGACTCCACCCAGTGTAGGGTTCCAAACCATACAGGTCTCTAAATTGCCGTCAGGATGCACATTTTCATTCATTTTTGGCTATTTAAGATGGCACCTCTACTTGCTCATTTGTGCCTTTATCCTTTTAAATTGAATAACTAATGACAGTTCTGTTATTTGCCAGAGGGGAAATGAATCATAATATCCAGTAATGACTCACCTTTCCTAAATAACAGGGTGTAGTTCCTTGCTTAAAGCCGAATAAAATTCCAGCCAGAATCAAATATTTTCTGCTAAATGGAGTGATTCCCTTAAATGCACGCCAGTAACAAGTGGGATTTAACATAGTGCCTAATATACCATTTTACATAATAATAATAATAAAACAGGTTCCCTACAATCCAGCCCACAACCAAGTGTTTAATTATAACAATCTCTTAAATCATTTGTAATTCACTGACTAGCCATCGCTCTGGTTTATTGCTGATCAGGCAGTGAGAGGTTAGTCTATATCATAAGCATTTTGCCTATTCTGCAGTTTGGAAACAGTAGTACAGCTACGGCTAATTTAAAAGGTCTAACATAAAGCATTCCCTCAATCAGAAGACAGACATCTAGACAGACACAGGACTATGTGCGGCGACTCTTGAGTATTATCATTTCGCTTGATTAACGAAATACCGTTTTTGTTTTGAAAATGGAAATGTTTTCCATTGCCCTAAATTCAACCACAGCAGTAACCTGTCAATTTCAAGAGAAATAGCATTAGGCGTCTCACAATTTGTCTAGTTCATCATTATTTACATACACGATAGGAAAGAACGCATTCCAGATTATTCACTGAATGTTTTTGTATGTATGAATGTCCGTATGCCCATGACAATATTCCATGCCTAGCCGTCTGTCAAAAAGGTACTTCGCAAGATAATCATTCATGCGAAATCGTGTGACAGGCTACATGTGTGCGGATGATATGAAAACGTGAATTGCACAAGCACAACACGGCATAGCGAACACAATAAATGGACAATTTTGTTAATCACCAGTATTTTTTACAGCTTTATAACAGTTATTTCATGCACGTCAGAAAGCTACTGTGTTCGTCATCTTTCCTCCGTTCCAGGCGTGTTTTCGCCCAGTTGCTTCTTCGATGCGATCATTCTTCTCTATGAAGTAGGCTACGGATACCACGCCTCCTTGCTCCGAGATCGCTCTAAAATGCAAAACAAACGAGGGCTCTTTGATCTGAGAAAGTGTACTACACTAGGGGTTTCGCCATGGGATCTGTACAGAATGCGTCATGTTTCATTCTCCTACAGCCGACTCCCTCCAGCCTTCGTTTGGGTGGTCTACTCGCATACATTACCATAACCATTGTACTAAAATTCCAAAAAGCAGGGCACGTATTGTTTTCTAACAGAAAAAAAATCAGAAACTTACCGCAAATAGGCCTACGGTATGTTACTTAAAAGTTGTAAATATTCAAAAAAATTCACCAAGTATTTACGCCAATCACTGGAAACTAACTATCATCCATCCAATCTGAAAAATACTTGACGAACTACCCCGAATTAGCCTGCACTCACGTAAACAAAAATGATGAGAAATAATTGGAATAAACGTGTCAATTTGAACATCATGTCACAATAATTTTGCTTTTATCAACAACTAAAAGTTAAGAAAAAACGGTTATCATCATATCATCTCGCCTTATTGCGAACACGTGTTCATGAGTATTGAGTAATGTCGCAATGAAATGTTTACAACACGAAATAACTTTTTACGCGATCATATCATTTCAGACTAGTGGATGTGTAACTGTTTTTGATTCAGTTAAAATTTTAAATTCCATACTTCCATGCGCTACGCAGGTTGGCGACTTTTTGTAGATAGCCTACTTCTGCTCATCACCCTGCTAACACCATAAATTTAAGGAGGAATTTAAAAACTGCTTCTTTTTTTAAATTAATTGAAATCTTACCTTAGGACGTGGTTGTTTAATTAGAGACTTCAAAAATCTCTTGTTGTTGTCGGCTACGGCGTGATGTAGTTTATATCAACCAGAGGAAAGCTCCCAGCAGTCGAACCGACATGTATCCCAATTCCAAACTACAAAACAACAACAATGTATCAACATTCCACTCTATGTTTCCGCAAGCACTTACGTCACCAATTCTGGCGACCGCCCCTTCCATTCATGAAAATAACTTTGTACTGACGTCATCCAGGCGGGAAACTAGAGGAAGCCAGAAATAGAATGGGGTAATAAAGGAGCAGCTGCTTAATGCTTTCTGAGAGTTAAAACGATCCATGTTTGTTCATGAATACAAGCTTTTAAATATAATAATATTGTATGTTTATTATCAGCTAAGATAAGCATCTTTCAAATTTAGCCTATGTCAACGAAGTTATTGTAATCCAGTGTTTATATGAACTCTGGATCCATACGAATCACAGTTTAAAGATGATACAGCAGGTTTGGGGGTGCCAATATTCCTAATCCGTTAAAATACAATGCGTTGTTTCATGTCTCAACGCCATCCTCGTATGCCAAATCAAACCAAAGGAGATCGAACTGACGCTCAGCTTCTTTCAGTGATTTGATTCTTAAATGCCAAGTTATTGAAAGATTACCGAGCTCTTATGCCTGTACAAATACTCTTTCCTATATGAGGACTTGAATCCATGTATGAAGTTTGCGCATGAAGACATTTTCTTATTTATTTCAGTGTTTCTGCAAACTACAGTACGTTTCACTGCAATTGCTTCAATTGATATAAATGGTGTCAGCTGAGCTCCGTAGATAGAAAGTATTTGATTGACGTAAACAGGCTTTGGTTTAGTTCAGTCAGGAGATGGACCCACGCCGTAATATATGCCGTCTTGTAAAAAAAAGTGCGCGCGCACACACGGAGACAATACATACACATTTGAATGTTGATTTTGACATACTAGTTTGTTTGTCAAACGGGTTAATGATCATCCCAGATACTGTCCAAATTTTTTTTATTATTTGTTCCCCTATGTCCCTGTGCTACCATCCCTCTACTGTCCATTTCCACACATCCATACTTTTATATAGCAAGACGAATCCTGATACATCAGCACATGTCAATACTAATGCCTAGTGCCTTGACAGTATATCTCATAACAAATTCACAAATAGTGTGTATACAGGTTACATTTTTTGTAGATAGGAATCATCCTGTTTGTATCTAATGACACAGAGGATCCTCTTTAATGGCTCTGGCTTTTCATCAGTACTTCAGCTGCATGTCTTCCATTGTACCACCAATGCACCACATGGTAAGACCGGGTTATCACCGTAAACTAGCTACCTGTTGCATCAGTGCTACATGCATCTGATATGAATGCATTTTATTCATATACTGTATATTTATGTCCATCCTTCTATCTAGTACCCAGAGGAAACCCACATGCTCACAAAGACCCTCAGTCAGGATTCAAACTTTCACTGTGCCACCATGCCACCTTGTAAATTCAAATGCATTATCATTAATAATTATGTAACAAATAATCAAGATAAACGACAGTCTAACATATTTAATGATTCCAGTTTATATCTTGTGGAAGGTATACAGTACAAGATATTTATGTGCAAACTACCCTTTGCGTACTTTACCATGAGGGTAATTGAATTTTATATGAATTATCTATCCCATGGGAACTCGCTCAGCCTGTGACACAACTGGGCTAAAAAAAGATACATTTATTGAATGCGTGAGTTCTCATTCTAGCAATTTTATCAGTATCACACCATGGCAAAATGACAAAATTGGCAAACATCTTACAGGAATAACATTAATTCCATTAATGTGCAAAAGAATGAACAAAACAAAAAAGACTTAAATTAACATAAATATACAATAAGATGGTTATATAGCATAATCAACAGAAGAACAATAATAATTTAAGTAAACAGAAAGATTTGTAAAAGGACCAGAGGGAACGAATATTTTGAACAGCTTAATGCATTATGAAAATGTGATGACAATTTAACATTTTAAAGAGAATAATCAATTTGTGATCTATTTTTAAGGATAATCAAAATAAACTTCTTGTTCCAATATCAAAAGAGGATCTGAGAGATTTTATTATGAACTCATAAAGCAAAAAATTCAAATAGATAGTATTTTTTAGTTATTGAGTACATCTTGTACACATGAAAAAACCTGCTATATACTGTATGAAAACATTGTGCTGTGAAAAAGTGTTTGCCCCCTGAGTTAGGAGTCTGAAGTTATGGGTTGCATTTGGCCTCATTCTACAAAGGGTAGGGTGGGTTTTAGAGTTTTCAGTGTTTCCTTCAGGGACCAACAGGCTATACGTGAGAGACACACCTCTCTTTTGAATGATGCTTGCCCTCATGCAATACAGTGTGGTCAGTCATGCAGAAAATTCCCTGGCTGTGACAAAGCAGGCCACCACTTTGCCATATGGAATCATTTAAAACCATCTGAGTTATGGAATATTGCAAAAAGGCATTCCTTTAAATATACAAATGTTTTTTTTTTCATAGAAGAAGAGACCTAACCCTATTTCTGACAAAATGGCCTCCTTCCTAGTCCTTACACACCGGCTTTAAAGAAATTAAAATCACCAGCAGGTGATTACAACCCTTAATCAGTCACAGATTTAGACCATCAGCTGTTTTAAGGTAGACTGAAGTACTGTGCTATACAAGATATCTTCTCATATCACATAAAAACATTTTATATACATGTATTGTGTAGAGGCCTTCGTCTATGGTAATTCCAAGTTTATGAGGAAAAAAATTGGTTTGGGGGGGAGGGGTTAATAATATTTTTAAAAGAGCATCTTTTGCTGAAGATTTTTGTGAAAAAGCTGCAGAACAATAATGTTTTGTAACCACATTAGACATTTGCACAAGTAAAGTTCATGAAAAGTTATTGACATGTGAAATATGTATTTGGTGGCCATCAGCCTAGGCCCTAGGGCGATGAAAATATTTTGCACACATCTATGGACCTTTACCAATGAAGTGAAAACATCTGAGCCCAAGCAGACAATGAGCCAGAACTAATGTACACTGTAATGTATGATTACATGAAGTGACAAAGAGCTGTGACTGTCATGGTTCTGTGTTTTCCCTCTGTCTTTCCTTGTTGGGCCACCAGATGGCGGCACTTCGGTTTTGTGCCCTGCTCCCCCTGTTTAATTGTATTATTGTTTTCGATTGTTCAATTATTGTTTTTTGGTTGTCTCGTTTTCCCTTCCCTCTCTGTGGCCTGATTGTTCACTGTGCCCTCCTGTGTCTCGTCAGTGTCGTGTCTAAGTTCCCTTCTCCCTGACTCAGGTGCTGGATCCTTGTTGGTTGTTTGTTCCTTGTGTGCGTATTGGATTGTGTTTCAGCTTGTGCTCGTTCTTGTTACTCAGTGTCTTTGCCGTGAGTGTTATCCTCCCTGCCCGTGTTCTGTTTTTGCTTTGTTTTTTGGAATTTCTGCTCCTCTGTTTTTGCGCTTGAAGAACTTTGTCCTTTTTGACTTGGCCTGCGCGGCTTCGTTTTTGTTCCCTTGGTTTTTGTTCTGATTAAAAGCAACTCTTGGTTTAGCGTTTACTCTGTGGATTTAGTGTTTTTTTGACTCCGCGTTTGGGTCCTACCCCCCACTACCCTGACAGTGTCAACCAGTGTGAGCAGATCTAGAACATCTAAATGATCTGTCACATGTGAGGTAAATTATTACAGTACATGCTGTCAAATGTTTGCATATTGACATAAGCTACAAACCTGCTAAAAGCAAAACCCAATTCCTCAGTGCCCTGTTCAGTTATGCATGCAATTATTTTGAGATTTGTTGATTTATTTTGTATTGCAATTAATATGTATACAAGTGAATTATTCATAATCAGTTTTAACTCTTACATATCTGGGAGTATACTATTGCAACCCCTGTGGATGTCTTGTGCATTTTAAGGTAGGAGAGATTTCAGTGGTTAAAAGTGTTGTGAATTTTGTTGATTCAATGAGTCCGTCATTTTTGTTTTCTCAGTAGCATTACTAATAAGTAGAATAACTAGACTAATATTTAGTGTCCTGGAGTTTACCTTGAATCATATACTGAATAACATGCATGGCCACTGACTAAAAGGCATTCATCTGGAAGAATGTAGAGGTCAAATGGGAATAATACAGTTGACAGGTTTATCATTAAACTGTTTATGGGTAGCTTACTAGGGGGCCACTGATTTGCTCATCGTGTGAAGTCACCTTTCCATGTGTGGATGTGTCCCATAGTCTGGTATAGAAACATTACCTTGTCTCTACCTACTATTTGGAGTCAATCTGGTGTAGCTTTTGTCATGAACGGGGCGGGGGTTTATTCGGACGAGATCGGCCGTCATCATCGCTCACCAGCGACCTCCACTGGTTTGTCTCATCTGCAAAGCCTTCTCGAAATGTCAGAATGTGCTTCGGTGTAAAAGTTATTTCTAACTAAGCTGTGAATTGCTACGAGCAAACCCACCCGATTTAGCAACCTAGCTCAAATTGATGAGCTCAGTTTTGAGGTGGCCACGTTTGTAAAATGGCCAGTTATTCTGAATATTTTAACTGCGCGAAGTGATATAGTGGTCCTTGCTTTGGAGGTGGGGACATCACTATAAGACAACCTTTGTCCTTAAAATAGAATCTAAGCTCAAATGTATACACCTGTATAGACTCAAACTAAAATTACAAATTGAATTATTAGTGAGAAGCATCAAGGAAGTTCAGGATGTAAATGAAACGTTTTCTTTGTCGTTTTTGTGAGAGAATTTATGTGGAAATTGCGATAACTACAATGCGCTTTGTCGTAGTTTTTTTTTAAAATAATGTGACATAATCGTTTTAACTATTTTTATTATCTTTAGCTTTTAGAACTATAAATAATTTTAATGTTATATAAGAATATTATTTCAAACTCAGCTACCAAGTAGCCTATTCATGAGGAGATCATGTGGGAAAAATCACGTATTTAATGTTGTTGTCCTTGATGAATATACAGTATAGTTTGTAAAATGTCTTTACTTCCTCTTTTCCAAGATGTATGCTTAAAGAGGACATAAGACGCAGGCAATTTTGGGGATCTGAAACAAAGTGTGTATAGAGTGTACGCCTATTAGAACAGTCCGTCGAAAACAACATAGAGAGGGACATTATCGTAGAGCTGCAGTGCACAAACCCCTCATTACAAAGACAAATACACATTTGAGAGTTCAGTAGTGCAAAAAAAAAAAAAACCCATAGGCGTTAGTCTACAGAGATGTGGAAGAAAGTGATATGGTTAGATGAGTCATCCTTTACCATATTCTTGACAAGTGGGCAGGTACACCGAGAGAAGGTACAAGCCTGAATGCTTGACCCCTACAGTGAGGGGGTCTGGTGGCAGTGCTATGGTGTGGGGGGCATTTTCCTGACATGGTTTGGGTACACTTGTCCCCTTAGAGTTAAGGGTCACTGCAAATCAATGCAAAGTTAGTCTGAATGATCACTTTTATCCAATGATGAAACTATCTTTTATATTTTGATTTCTATCCTGATGGGAGTGGTCTCTTCCAGGATGACAATGCAGATCCATAGGGCATGAGGGGTCACTGAATGGTTTGATGAGCCTGAAAATGATATGAATCATACACTGCCTGGCCAAAAAAAAAAAAGTCGCCATTTTGATTTTTTTGAACAGTGCCCACTGTACAAGCCTCTGCAGGCAGTGTTATGATCTGGGGTTGCTTCAATTGGTCAGGTCTAGGCTCAGCAATGTTATGTGGCAATAAAATGAAGTCAGCCGAGTACCTGAATGTACTGAATGATCAGGTTATCCCATCAATGGAGTTTTTCTTCCCTGATGGCACGGGCATATTCCAGGACGACAATGCCAAGATTCATCGGGCTCAAATTGTGAAAGAGTGGTTCTGGGAGCATGAGGAAACATTTTCACACATGAATTGGCCACCGGAGTCCTGACCTTAACCCCATTGAAATTCTTTGGGATGTGCTGGAGAAGGCTTTACGGGGTGGTTCGACTCTCCCGTCATCAATACAAGATAATGCAATTCTGGACAGAAATAAATGTTGTGACGTTGCATACGGTTGTCAAAACAATGCCACGACGAATGCACGCCGTAATCAAAGCTAAAGGTGGTCCAATGAAATATTAGAGTGTGCGACTTTTTGTTGGCCAGACAGTGTATGCTATGACCTTTGCAGTCACCACATCACAACCCATTTGAACATCTATGGGCTGGCAGCTCGAGGCAGCCTGGCGGCTCGAGGTGGCCCAGCACCTTACTAAGAAACTTCTATCTTGGTTTTTCCTTTAATTTGTCACCCGTCTATAACCATAACTGTTAGGACAAAGAAAGTGTATCTGTACAAGCGCGAGAGAGGCAAGAAACCTACCCACATATCAAAAGCCTGCCTGGGAACAAAGGGTCACTGCAGTTGGTGGGCGACAGTAAGTAAAGTTTATCGCTCGACAATACCCTATTCCTGCACTCTCAAGCCCTGTGTCTAAACTGAGGTTTTTAACCATGATCCTGGGGGGTTGCAGTGTCTATTGGTTTTCACTTAAAAGCAGCAACCTGTTCAATAGAAACCAATAGAGGTGAGTTCTGTAATTTTCTACTTTAAATGTTGTATAACAACTAAAATGTGTTTTATTACCTTATTTTATTACTAGGGCACCAATTTAACAAATGAATGTACACAGTTTTTTTCAGTATTCAGGTTTAGGTGCAACATGTTCATATCATGTTCCGGGGATACTTTCCTTTAAGCAACATAAAAACTACATAAAATGTCAATGTCCGTTTTTAAGTAATTTGAAATCAAGTTGTTTCCTTGTAATTTATTGAAGCAGTGTTCTATGACAATGACTTATACCAGTCCAGAACATCACGTTCTTAAAATCATCAAACAAGCTTTTATTTTGAAAACTAGTTAGGAAACTTGACCGGAAGTTGTCATTCTTGTTGGAGTTTATGGATAGCTTCCATATTCTCCATGCCATAGATTTTGGACAGAATACTCTATGCCTGCAGTCTATGCTCGCTAGCCTCACGTTTCTCACTACTCTTCGCACTACAGCAGCAAGCTGCAAACTATGACCCGGATAAACTAGTCTTCCTCTTCGTATTTTTAGAGTACTCAGCGTATACGGCTTCTATTGGCTTAAAATGTACACGTGATTCATCTTGGCCAATCAGTATTGAATGAGTTGAAAACAAATGTCATTTGCGCTTTTGTTTGGCAACCATCAACGCCGCAAAGGTTACATTGAATAACAACAGCCTGCTCTGTTGTGGAAAGAAGTAAGCTTATGACATGCCATTGTATCGTATAGAATGACTAACGTCATATGAAAATAATCTTTTTATAGCTGCATATAGTCCTCTGGTAAGTAATCTGAATGAGTAATTGCTCAGGATTGTGGTGCTTGCCTTTTTTTTGCTGTTGCCTGTTTTGTAGTGCATTTAGCAGTCTCTCTTAGTTTGTCTTATCGTTGTTGTTTTCGTTTTGTTGGGAGTTTAATTTGCAGTGCAAAATTAAAAATGTAACTCGCAGTGTAGAGAACAGAAGACAGCACCAGTACAAATACGTGGTTATGGTCAAATTAAGAATTTCAGAAGATGAATACCCTAAAGCAAATTCTGAATTATTGAATCAAACCTTTAACCTTTGACTAGCTACTTGAGTGTCGTGCAGTTCTTCTTGGATGATAGCCTAAACAATGTGACGTCATATTTTTTGTTAATAAGTGCATGCATGCAGTCCCGTGGAAACTGATCTGAAAGTTGCACAGAATTGTGCATGCCTTTATTGTTGTTGCCTGTTTCGTAGTGCAGTTAGCTGTCTGTCCACTTATTTTAGGCTCGTTGTCGTCGTTGTTTTCGTTTTGTTGGAGTTGAATTAGCTATTTGCTGTGCAAAAGTTACAATATAGCACACAGTGCTGTAAAATAGAGGACACCAACAGTACTAATACAGGACTAGGGTTAGAGTAACAATTTCAGAAGTCTTGCTAGTAATACCCTATATCTATTTCTGAATTATAAAATCAAACATTTATCCTTTAACTGTTCAGTCTATTCTGGTACGGTCTCAGGCTTGGATGTTTTCTCAAAAGATTTAAGTTAGTGACACACACATATGAAGTGGGCTACATTCTGCAGAGGTGACAGATGCTGGGCTGCATTCCATCATTTTAATCAGTGGCTCTTACTAAGGAAACTAATTGGAAAATGGCTTATTTCTACACTGTGAGTTCCAAGTCCACCCTGGGTGCTCATTCTGAATTGATGGTTTGTGGGTGAGAAAATAAATAAATGGCAACAGACGCAGAACCTGCAGTTTAGTGCAGTGTTTTGCAGACTCCCCACAAAACCTGCATTCAGGGCTTATATTGACATCATACATAAGTATCCATAAGAATCAAGGAGAGGGATGGACAGTGAGAGGTAGTAGGTGGCTGGTGGCTTTGTTAGATTAATTCTAGGAAACCATAACCACTAGCACATGGACCATGGACTGGCAAGTGCAAAAAAAATTGGTTGATGCAACAATGTTCAAGCAACCTGAAGCTCAGGTCATAGGACCACTATGCTCTGAAATTACCGTAAATGTAAACAAAGGAACAAGCTTTTCCCCTATATATTTGTATCCACTGTTCGTACTTGAGCTTGCTATGCTGAGAACATTATTACCTTATGTTACTTTTCTTTGTTCACTGTCCTCTTTTGTTAATGTTGGGACATAATGTGCTTACATAGTCTTTGAAAGCTATGTCTGTTTTTGATAGGTTGGTTATACATTTAAAACATTTTTAAATGCGCTACTTTGCAAATTATAAAGAACAGCTTTCACAAGATGATCTCCTTATTTTGGAGACACATTATCACTAGGAAATGTACTCAATTGTTCATGCCAGACTATTCAGGTTCTAAAATTTGTTGAGGTAATCAAATATGTTGCCAGGATCATACTCTGCAAGATGGTGTCCTACAAGCTCCTGACCCCTGAGGACGTGTACTTTTCGGGCCCTACATCAGTGGACGAGCCATTGGAAGAGTCGGCAGAGGACAAACCCCCTGAGAGCCTCCTGCTAGAGAAGAAGACTGTTTGCTCCACCACCACAGGTTTCATAGCCCTGGGCACCTTCCTGCTGGTGGTCTGTGGCGTATGGCTGATCAGCACCATTTTCTGGCTGCAGAGCCCGAGCGGCAAGCTTCCACACGCACCACCGCCTCCTGGCTCGGCCCCGGTCCCGCCCCCAGCCCTAGCCTCCAGCTTAGCCCCACAGCACGGGCAGGGCAATGCTACCCCTCCATCGGAGTCCTGCAGCACCATCCCTGAGGCCTGGCGCTTCGACTGCTACCCAGAGAGAGGGGTGGTGGTGACACAGGAGCTCTGCGAGGCGAGGAACTGCTGCTTCATCCCGGCATCAACGGGGAAGCCTCCAGCCAAGAATGGCGTGCCCTGGTGTTTCTACCCCCCCAGCTTCCCCACATACACACTCGAAACTCTGAATGACACTGACCTTGGTTACACTGGGCAGCTGACCAAGAAGGAGAAGACATACTACCCCAAAGACATCGAGACACTTCAGCTGGACGCCTATTTTGAGACGGACTCAAGGCTTCACGTGAAAGTAAGAACCTGTTCATCCACGGACAGATCTGTACTCAACTGCCTTTTTATGAGCTGACAACCTTATAAGCAGTACAAGTAATTCGATGAGTCTTCAGTGTCAGATAGGGTATTATCGCATCTTAATGTCCTCTTTGTCCTGTGATGCACATCGTTTCATTTTATTTGCTCTTCCTCTCTGTCCAAGATTACAGATCCCTCTACTGCCCGCTTTGAAGTCCCCATATCTGTGCCTAATGCCACAAAGAAAGCATCCAGCCCTCTCTACACGGTGGAATTCTCCAAGAACCCTTTTGGATTGGTAGTGAAAAGGACTTCAACTGGGACAGTGATGTATGGATTACTGTCTCACTTTACAGTTCTCTCAGACACAAGTCAAATATTCAGCATCTCAATAATTAGTTTTAAAATTTTTCTGAAGGTTACGTGGAGTTTGTTTTTATGGCCGAGGGGGCTGAGGTATGCTTCTGCTCCCTGTCGCGCAGATTGAACACGACGGTGGCTCCGCTGTTCTTCGCGGACCAGTTCCTGCAGGTGTCTACGTCCCTGCCCACACAGTACGTCTATGGGCTGGGCGAACATCGATCGTCCTTCCTCCACAATGTAGAGTGGAATACCCTGACCATGTGGGCTCGTGACGTTCCTCCGACGGTAAACGTTCTTCTTCCCCTAATGGTTCTGTCAAAGCAAGGACTTTAAGGAACATGAAAGTAATGTGTTTTTCCATCATGTGTTTTTTAACATTCTGGTCAGGATTTCCTTGTTTGCACAATCATTCCTTTTTCAAATTGTTTTCATGAACCACAGATTGAGATCTAATCAAAAAAGGAAGTGGTGCACTGTAGAGCTGCTTACCCCGCACAATTTAATTATGCACGTATGCAATCCAACATAATTTATGTCTTGTTAAGGGATTCCAGATTAAATATGGAGTATTTCATTTGGTATGTCCTCTCATTCTGACCTTGGCAATAGTTAATAAAGAGTACATTTTTATCTCCTTGCTTATTTCCTCCTTAAGGAACTGACTAACTTGTATGGAGTTCATCCATTCTACCTGGGCATGGAGCCAGGCGGATCAGCTCACGGCGTCTTTCTGTTGAACAGCAATGCCATGGGTGAGCAATCGCACTTGCATTCCTCCGAGGGGACATATGGGTCCAATTGGCCCCTGGGGTGCAGGAATCTTTGCCCTCATCTTTCTTCTCACTGAATTTGTGGACAATTCACGGAGTCTCAGATTGCACTGAAGCGTGAAATTATATAAATTATTAGCCTTGTTCCAGGGTGGCGCGGCGCACGATTTATGAGAACGTGTCTCGCTTGTTGGCCAAGTCATAAAACGCTGCGTCAATGTGTCTTCCAGATGTTGTGCTCCAACCGGCGCCTGCCCTCACCTGGCGCACGATTGGCGGCGTCCTGGACATCTATGTCTTCTTGGGTCCGGAGCCCAGCTCTGTAGTGCAGCAGTACCTGGAGGTTGTAGGTAAGACGGAAAGACATGGAAGAGCCAGGCGGCGTGTATAACAGACAGACCTGAACCCTTAACGCATGCTGTCCTCTTCTTTTCATAGGCTTTCCTGCTATGCCCATCTATTGGGCTCTTGGCAACCACTTGTGCCGCTGGGGATACAAGTCAAGTAATGCCACCTGGGACGTGGTGAAGAATATGAGAAACTATGGGATGCCTCAGGTGCTGAACTTTTATTTGGTCACAAGATTGGGTACATCATCAGAAACCAGTATGGGAATATGAAATTTAGTCTTTATTTTGCTGTCCTTTCATTTAATGGGCCATGGAAACACAGAATAAAAATATATCTTTGCTCAGTTGAGGCTGTTAATGGCATTTCGCACCCACACTAAATCTCAGTGCTTTTTTTAGTCTTTGTGCTAGGCTCCCTATGTAGTCACGTGTTCCTAAAGCTTGTGGTCTTTTTTAGGATGTACAGTGGAATGATATTGACTACATGGACCGCTCTCTGGATTTCACATTTGACCCTCAGCAGTTTTCCACACTCCCAGACATGGTGAAGGACTTGCACAGTCATGGACAGCGCTATGTCATGATCCTGGTATTCATTTTTGTTTATTTGGCAGATTACGCATATCCATTTCATGCTGGCCAATGTTCTAGACTTTCCTCTCTGAGATGTCTGCAGAATTTTATCATTTATGATATTTTCCAGGCATTTGTCTTTGTGTTTCCAAGCTTCTTATAGGAAATTTTGCGTCTTGATGTTATTCTTTTTGTGTCTTGTCAGCTGTGGCTTAGCATCATATGACATGGTTATCTGTGTAGTCTTCCCGGACAAACTCCAGGGCCCTTCTAGCAAACGTTTTATGAACTAGCTGAATTCACTCTCTTTACAAGTAGAATGCCTGCATAAGTGAAAGGCAGTTGAATCTTTGGGCAAAAATACTTTTGCTCCACTTTTCCATCTGTTTTGACCACACGTGTCTTTGTGAACTGCTTGCACTGCAGCATGTATGTGTGCTTAGGTAATGCATAGCATGCATGTTCTGTGTTCAATTGCAGGACCCAGGGATCAGTAGTACGCAGGAGCCAGGCACCTATTGGCCATATGACGAAGGATTAAAACGTGGCATCTTTATCAATGATTCCAGTGGACAAACCCTGATCGGAAAGGTATGGTCTAACAATAAATGATAAAACCTGTGTTTAGTTTGCACATACACTACCTGACCAGAGGTATCGGGACACCGCTCGGTCTGGGTCTGTTTTTCATGGTTTGGGCTAGGCCCCTCAGTTCCAGTGAAGGCAAATTTTAATGCTACAGCATATAATCACATTCTAGACTATTCTGTACTTCCTCAACAGTTTGGGGAAGGCCCGTTCCTGTTTCAGCATGACATGACAATGCTGAAACAGGAAGGGGCCACACAGACAGGTCCATAAAGAAATGGTTTTGTCACGAACGGTGTGGAAGAATTTAACTGGCCTGCACAGAGCCCTGATCTCAACCCAGTCTAACACCTTTGGGATCAAAAGCCAACTGTGAGCCTAATCACCCAATCAGTGCCTGACCTCACTAATTCTCTTCTGGCTGAATGGAAGCAAATCCCTGCAGCAATCCCCCAGCATTTAGTATAAAGCCCACCCAGAAGAGTGGAGGTTGTTATAGCAGAAAATGGTGGACTAACTCCATATTAATGCCCATCATTTTGAATGGTATGTTGGATGTCAGGTGTCCACATACTTTTGGCCATATAGCGTATCAGCTATATATTCCCCCCATTATTTTGTAATAAAGTTTAGTAACTTGCCTTTGCTACTTTTTTCTATCATACACTTGGTTGAAAAAGCATTTGACACAGAAAGTTCAATTACTTAAAATAATCGATAAAAATTCAGTGACTCATAACAGCTGTAGTCCTGATTTTAAGTTGAACTTTAAGCAGACATCTGACTTCCCAGAACTGTGGACCTGTTTTGCTGTGGTTGCGTGGATATGACTAATCACTATATTTCTTAACCTTAAGTCAAAATTAAATTAGTTTTTTGGCAATGTATTCTCTTTAGAAGTTTCATTTCATCATTATAAAGTACAATGAGAAATAACCAAAATGACAAGCTGCTAAATGCCTTTTCAGATGTAATTCTTGTGCTCTCTTAATTTCATTTTCTCGTTATTGTGCTTTACTCTCAGGTGTGGCCAGGGTTTACAGCCTTCCCTGACTTCTCAGACCATGAAACACATGAATGGTGGTTTGAGAACCTCCAGAAATACCACGCCAAAGTCTCTTTTGATGGACTCTGGATTGTAAGTCTTTGCTGACAGGATTTTTGTAGTCATTTGGCTTGTGTTAGGAACATATCAGAAGATATGAATAATATCATTATACTTTTATATGTTATTATATATGTATCCCCATGTTCAGGACATGAATGAGCCGTCAAATTTTGTGGACGGATCACTGAAAGGCTGCCCGTCAAATGACCTGGAAAATCCTCCTTACACTCCTGGTGAGACACCTGACATGACATAACAGCTCCCATAGACATTGAAGGATTCTATTAATTGTATTCGATGGTATAATTTGTCCCAGCAATGTTTCATGGAAGGTAATATTTGGGTAAATACTTAACATATTTGTGCTTACTAAATGGTGGGCAAAACACATGATCTTCCTTTCTCTAATTTTCACACCAAGATATTATTCACGCACATTTGGTGCAACAATATCTGCTGATTGGATAGTATTTATTTAAATTTATTGCTTGGAATTCTTTCTTGGAAAAGATGGGTTTTTTGGCTCAGTGTAAATGGCTCAAGCCCTGTGGAAACAGTTCCTGTCAACTGTAGTTGTCACAAATATTTTAAAAATCTCCTGTGAATGCTTCCAGTGTGAATGCTAAACTGCTCTTGTGCTTTCATTGGCTCTTAGGGATTCTTGATGGCACACTCAGGTCAAAGACACTGTGTGCTTCAGCACTTCATAAAACATCTGTCCACTATAACCTGCACAGTATGTATGGTCTGATGGAGGCAAAGGCATCATCCTGGTCAGTATCTGAACTGAAGTGATATTTTTGAACTGTCATTGAAAGCAAAATATCTTTTTACAGCAAGCTCAGGTGTACAGTAATGAGTGCTTAGTACCTGCAGTGCTCAAAACCCATTACATTACATTACATTACAGGCATTTAGCAGACGCTCTTATCCAGAGCGACTTACACAACTTTTTTACATAGCATTTTATATTGTATCCATTTATACAGCTGGATATATACTGAAGCAATTTCGGTTAAGTACCTTGCTCAAGGGTACAACGGAAGTGTCCTACGGAATCGAACCTGCGACCTTTCGGTTTCAAGTCTAGTTCCTTACCCACTGTGCTACACTCCGTCCTAATACTTCTGATTAAAAAAAAATTGCCTAGTGTGTAAGGAAAATAATGTATTTCCCCTACACTTTGGACAAAGGCTCTAAGCTGGTCCAGCTGATAGCCTTCAAAAACACATAAATGAAAATTGAACTTGCACTGTTTTCGAAGTCCAATGTCTGCTTTCTATCAAATTTGCTGAACTGTCATAATACAGACCAATCACAAGAGCTGTGCAATGAATGGGGCTTTTGTGCCATTATGGACTGGTCTGGTTTTGAGTTAAGATACGGATAATTTTAGTAAAGTTTATTTTACAGAGAAAGCCATAGACCACTTTTAGAACGGTTTAAACTTTTCTTTCCTTTCAGCGCTTTGAAGAGGATTCTGGGAAAGCGTCCCTTCGTGATTTCGCGCTCCAGCTTCCCGAGTCAAGGCCGTTATTCGGGACACTGGCTGGGAGACAACCGGAGCCAGTGGAAAGATCTGTACAGCTCCATCCCTGGTGAGGCACGGTGCGGCTCTCGGGCTGAAATACATGCGCTACTCCTCTCGTGTATCCGTGCGTGTCTGAGTGTGTTTCTGTGTGTCTCTCTCTCCCTCTGCCCAGGCATGCTCACGTTCAACATCCTGGGCATCCCATTGGTCGGCGCTGACATCTGTGGCTTCGGGGGCAGTACCACGGAGGAGCTGTGTGTGCGCTGGACCCAGCTGGGCGCCTTCTACCCCTTCACCCGCAACCACAACTCCATCGATGAGAAGGTGCCTGTCCACAAGGCACTGCCCAACTACATGCGCCCGGTCCACTAATGATGATGTCACCGGGCACGGTGATAATATGATGGAGAGTGTGTTTCCTCCACGCAGGCCCAAGACCCCACGGCCTTCAGCCCCCTGGCCCGCACGGCCATGAAGGAGGTGCTGCTGCTGCGCTACTCCCTGTTCCCGCTCCTCTACACCCTCTTTCACCACGCCCACCTGGAGGGCCACACGGTGGCCCGGCCCCTGCTCTTTGAGTAAGAGTCACCCTCTCCCTTCGCTCCATCTCACTGCCAAGCCAATCGGCCACCATGTTAGAATGCTAGACGAGTACTAGAAACGCAAATGTCTGACACACATCATACTGATCACATTTGTAATTGCTGGTATAGGTATTCATTCCTCTGTTATTTTAAATATGCTCGTTATAAGCCTGTTTGCTGGCATGTGTGCAGTCTGGCAGAATCCCTGTCCTGGTGCTACAAAAAATGGTTTCTATTTCTATTCTATTTTGTTCCAATCGTTTGCTGCAAGGACATTTTGTCTCTAATTGTTAGCGTTTCCACTGTTACTGCTGATAAGTGAGTTACCCTGGGGTTTTATAGTGTTTACAGTCGCTCTCCTTTAGTGATGGGAGGACTAGCCCTAATCTTATATTTTATTGGTGCTGTAAAGCTAGGGTGGGAGTTGATTATAACGGCTTTGACATTAGCGAAACGGCTGAGGAGTACTTGACTGGCAGGCGCTCTGCAGATTCGATCAGATGGTTCTGGAACTGTACTGAAGCGGAGTCCTTGGCGTGGAATGCTAATGAACATAAAAATTTAATCACTGTTTACTGTCACACTGTGAACATCTGCACAGCATCAGTCAAGCAGTGTCACATTTTCCTTGTCATCATTATCATATGCTCCTGAGACTATGTCCACAGTTAGAAGCCAGGTTATGCAACTCCTTGGACTATTTGATTGATGGGGACCTTCTGCGTGTTACTTTTATTATCCTGGAGAGCTTTTTTAATAGACACAAGATGAAATCAAATTGGACTGCAGTAAAAAGACATATTTGTTCTATTCACTGACCTGCACATTGAATGTCATCATTTTCATAGTTATGTATTGTACCAAAGGAAATAAATTCTCTGATATTAAGTAGGCCTGTTTGTTATTATGGTGATATTTTGAATTAGTGAATTTTACATTTTTTGTTTATAATGAAAGTTGAAAGTTTTTATACTACCCACTGCTGGACGATTTGATAATCATGGTTGAAGATCTTGTTTCTCATGCCATTAGTAAGGCGATGCGCAGAATTTTTTATTTTTTTCCCCCCCACAACAATCATTGGTGATGGAATACCACTCATTATAAGAATATGAGCTTGTGTAGGCTTAGGTAGCCCTTGGATAGGAGACCTAGGTTTTTGCCTGAAGTGGTATTGGTGAGCTTGTAGGGGGCCCTCTTTCCTCAGTAGCATCAGAAATGCAATACCCAAGCACAGTGAAGGTACTGCCCTTCAAGTGAGATGTGAAAGCTGACTCACTTGTTTAAGACCCCATGGCACTTTTTAAATGAGCAGGGATGTTAAACCTGTTGCCTAAAATCCTACAAACACTGGCTGTTTACATCTGGCCACCCCCAATATTTGATTGGTTACACAGTCCATTGCTTTGTCACTGCAAAAGAGAATTGAGCTCTCACTTGACCTTCCTGGTAAAATTAAAAAGTAATTTGTTTTTAAGGTGATGGAATGGTGTATGTTGGAGTAAACTCTGTGAGGTACTAGTGGTTTATGTTGTTTTCATTTTACCATAACGGTTGTTTTATTTGAAACAGGTTTCCAGAAGATCCAAGGACATATAGTATAGACAAGCAGTTCCTGTGGGGGAAGAGCTTGCTCGTCACTCCTGTATTGGATCCTGGTGTGACCTATGTAACTGGATATTTCCCTAAAGGACTGTGGTATGACCTTTATACTGTAAGTAACATCATTTCATACTTTTTGTAAAACTAATGGTCTATGGGTATATATTCTTGAATTTTCCATGTCTTGTTGGGTAAACTGGTGCCACCTTTTGTTTAAATCAAGAAACTGCATCTCAAAAGTACAGGAAATGTAAATACAGTAGTTTTGATTGTAACCACTGACTTAAAATTAAAATAATTCTGGATGTAATTATCAGGAAAGTAACCGTACACAAACAGTAGAGGACATTGTTGCAGGGAAGTACATGTTAGGAAGCCAAATGGAAGAGTACAGAGCTGATATGAAAAGGAAGCACAATGGAAACTGAAGATGTGTGTGGTGATATTGCAGGGTAGCTCTGTTAGGAGCAGCGGAGAAGAGCTGAAACTGCAGGCCCCACTGGACAAGATTAATGTCCATCTCCGTGAGGGAGCGGTCATTCCCACACAGGTAGGTCTCAGCGTCACCGACAACTAGGGGACTCCTTGACTCTCTCTGAAAGTCAGAATAAGGGCTTCCTTTGTCTGCAAACGTGTGCATTTCTGTGTGTTTGTACTGCACTTGAGCTCTTCACCGAGATTTTTCACGCTGGCAGAGATTATTGGTTGAAATGTTTATGTTGTTAGATGAAATTAAATTTTCCTCATTTATGTTCCCCAGAGGCCCAACACCACCCTGTGGGTGAGCAGCGGCCAGCCCCTCCACCTCATTTCCACGCTGACGGATGACGGGGCGGCTGAGGGGGACCTCTTCTGGGATGACGGGGAGAGCCTGGACACCTACGAGACCGAGCAGTACGCTTACATCGTGTTCCGAGTCGCAAAGGTACGATCGCTGAGGGTCTTCTGCGGAGAGACTAGCTCAGGACACACTCTGGGAAGCGAGCACAGATGCAGCGCCACAGATATCTCTATTCATTGCACAGCTGTGAGAGTTCCTTTGAGAAAAGAACTATGTCATTCAGCTGCCAGAACTGAGGCTGAACCTTTTTTCGTATGTGAACGAAAGTACAAGGGCTTAGGTTTGAAAAGAGAGATCAGAGGTAAAAAATAAAAATAAAAAATCCGTTCCCTCATACAGCTGCAGGCTAAAGTTTATACTACAGTACCATTAAAATATATGTGGTTTATTCACCACATAATGGCAGGATATGTACGTAAATTGTACGTTATTGCTTCATATGATATAAACTTTATTTCAACCACACAATTTATATTTCAAATATGGCATCTTTAATCTTGTGCAAAAGAATAGCCATTTGGCAAAAAGGTGACTGTTTCTTCAGAGGTTTAAATACTATGGGAATGTCTATGGGATGGGAGAAGGGGTGGAGTTGAGATTTTCCTCATGTATTTAAGGCCCGTGAGCTGTTTTTTTGGATATAGATGTCGTACAGAAATTGTTTTCATGGACTGCTATACTTCCCACATAGCAAGGGATTTATAAGTGGAGCATTGACTAAGCATCGTACTGACCTCGTGAAAATATATTTAATAAGAACAAAATGTTATGCAACAAGTTTGTATTGGCATAGACACAAATGATGAGGTTTTAATCTATTGCAGTCTTGTCTGGAATAGTCTGCAATCCACAGTATCCCCAAACTTAACAGAAGAAACTGAAGGTTCATGACCAGTCTGGGCTTGTTTCTGTCGAGGGGATTTTAAAGCTTTGAGCCTTTGAAAGTGACTGAACAAGCAGAAGTAAGACACAACTTTTGCTTAATTTGTTGAACGATATCAGGGTTAGGTTACTCAAAAAACACCAAGTCTCCAAGTTATGTGACCTTAGGATGGTCTAGGGCAACTTGATCTGTTACTGTCTTTAGCTATGAACTCAGTGACTGTTGATGTAAGCCTGGCAGGCAGATAAAATGCTTCAGTTCATATAGTTTTGTTCAGCTCCATTGCTTTAGTACTTCATAGAAACGGTAACCAAGCAGATATATTTATGTTCTCGTCACTTATAAAGCTATGTTGTTCCTACTGTGGCTGACACATGGCTTTTCCATGTGTGTTATTGAATTGGGCGTTTTGAGGTTTGTTTTTCTTTTGTCTGGCAACCCCAATGCCGCTTGACTCCAAGTCTGACATCATTTTATAATGGAGTGTTGATACGTTTCTTAGAAATTGAATTGTTTTTAAACGAAGGGGGACTTTTCAGAGGCTACAGCAAACCCTATAACAACTGTAATGCCAAACATCACGTGATTTCATTAGTTGTAGCGGAACATTTGTAATGTAATGGCTCTACGTAGTGGATTTCAGCTATAGTAACCATAACTGTAAACAAAATTGTTTTTTTTTTAGAATACCATGACTTCAGAAGTACTTCATGATAATGTAGAGGCGAGCTATATCACCGTGGAGACCGTGTCCTTTTTTGGATTGAAGAAGGAGCCATCCACTGTGACCGTGAACTCGCAAGATGCTGCATTTACGTACACAGCCAACCAGGTTTGAAGTGCCCGTTCTCTTATGAAGACCAGGCCTGAATGGCTTGCTAGTGTCATTGCTGTGCAATGTGCCGTGCTCCTTATAAAACAGCTCCTCTCTCTGTTTGCAGGTCCTAACCGTGACAGACCTCGGTCTCAGCCTCAGCCGAAACTTCACAATCAGCTGGACATAGTATTGCACAAAGCGTCCGAAGAATGTGTTCTTGTATTTTGCTGGCACTGGATACCTCTACTGCTTTTTTTTTCTGTGATTAAAAATGATTGTGTTCTTTTACTACAAAATTACCTGGCAACTCATGGAAGGGGCTGGTATATTGAAAGTACTGGTGGAATTTCCAGAAGCTTCTAAGGAACAGATTGTCAGTGGGTCAAGTGTTGATAGTCCTAGCACTTTTTTAAGACCTTCCGGTAGTGTATAAACTAATAAAGCAGCTTGCGAGAAATATCCATACATTTATCATTTCAATATTTGAGTTACTATGCCTCAGATTTTTATAATTTCGGTAGAATTGCGGTGTACAGTGCAGTAAGTAACTTTTTGTGTAAATATGTGCTCAGTGTTTACAAGCTAATTGCACTAGTGAAAATCATTAACAAGGAGCATGGGGGGAAATGTGAATTTTAAATTGATTTCATATGTGTGTTCATTGTTCTTTTGCTTCTGGGAAGCATACGGCTTTTTAATGGAAAGTGTTTCTGTGCTTTGAAAAATATGGGGGAAATCCCAGGATTGTAAATGACAAAATGGAAGCTCCATTGTCTACATATCTGGCTTTTTAAGTTGTTTTGGGTGCATTGTGCCTTAAAACCATCCAGCTGTGATATTGGTCTAGATTAACTTTATAGTAGCATAGCTTTTTTGCCGCAAAGTGAATCAATTTCTTTGGAGGTGCAGCTTCTGAAACACTGGTGTATAAAAGTGCTCCCCCCAAAGAAATGACATTTAGGGGAGCTTTTTGAATCTGACCCATGCAAATGGATGTGCCCATAACCGGTGGTTTATGTGCATTTGCTCTGAACTTAATGTAATTATTTAGATTTAGATTAAAGGTTATATTAAGATGTATCATAATATGAAGATAAGTACTCATGCTGATTTCAGACCCTCAGGATCAGAATTAATATGTTCTGTATTTATGAATGTATCGCTTTTTTCCCCGCACTGGTTTCCATTGGGAGAGTCTGTATCAGTATATAAATGTGGACTTGGAATAAAATATATATTTTTATGACTCAAGAAATTAGAATAGGATAATAGTCATAAATGTATGAATTTAAAGCTTAACACATACTCGCCAGACATGAGATTCTGTATGACCTCTCAGTTATTTTTCAGCTAGTCACACATTAGGAAAACCACAGTTGGGCATACGGATAAGTAAATTGAAAAGGCACTTTTCTGTTATAATATGCTATGGCTGAACGTGTTTCTGTATTGCGGACATGGCTGCTTCTGAAGTAGCCGTGTGAAGCGGTGCATGTTCTCTCATTCAGCAGGCCCTGTCACTCATCTCTCTGTATTGGCTTTGTTTTTCCTTTCTACTTAACAGGAGCACGACACTTGAAACATGCTGACAAATGTTTTTATGCAACAAATCTTGTTTTTTTTTGCGTTAATGGTTCCTGCAACTGTAGCAACTTGAATTGTATTTTGAAATTTCAGGGTTTTGTTTGATTGTAAACCTGCAATTAAAGAGCGTATCAAAGTGTGGATCTTTTTTCCTTTTTTAAATTGGATTAATATGATTATTGGACATTATGAACTGCCAGTTACCTTTTTTGTAGCAATGCAAATGGAAGTAAACTGCAAGTGCTTTTTTATATTAATATTTATTCTTAAACCGACCCATAAATTCCAGCGGAACGCCAGTTCCTAAGACCCCATCATGGTCTGGCATTGTGGGACTTTGCCAGGTTTGCCTGAGAATACTTCAGTGTAGGCAGGGAATGATGCTCAACAACCTGTTTAATTACTTGAAGCATTCTAACAACAGAAATACATTCCATGTAATGTATTTCTACCGGTCTGCCTATATTAGACAGTATTTAAATGACACAAGCTGTGGCTGGTTCATCAGTCATTCTGAACATACATCGGTTGCACAGCATATGCAAAATATAACGGTATGATGTAATTGCTATTGAATATCTTGTATTTGAAGATAACTTTTGATAATGATAATGAAAAGTAGCTGTGTCTTTCCCATATCACACATACCAAAATTATGAATGCAGATAGTTGTGCAGACAGCTGTATGTCCATTTCAGGACAGGAATAATAAAGAACTGAATATTTCAGGAAGCAGGTATTCCTTGGTTTTCACCCACCGGATCACCTGATCTCTACCTCCTCTGTGCTACAGCTACGTCACCACTACTTCTGTCACTGGCTCCACCTTTATCCCATTGCCACTTCCTAATTTCCACAACACTAATTTCCCACAACAATGTCCACCACCATTTTCACTCCATCCACACTATTTCTGCATGTTGCTGCTCCAGCTCAGTGTTGAGCAGTGCCAGTGCTGACACGTTGATGGACAGACAGAATATATTTGTCCCTGGCATGCTCTCTGCCTCGAATTAGCCAGAGGCCTTTTAAACCACTGAATGGGAATCCCAGTCACCAGCGAGGCCTTAGCCTTCATATGTTCAAGGCCTTTTTCCAGGCAATTATTTTGAAGTGCTGTTGTCCCACACGGAGTACATTCTGTTCTTTAGCACCAAGTTGCCTTGTTACTTCCCCTGCTGGATTCTCTGAACTCCAGGCGGTAATTACATTAGTTGATTCACACAAACAGCACAACATTCAGTGAAATAAAGGCAACGTAATATGTTGTGTGTGGGTAATTGTTTTGACTGACTGCATGGAAACAGCTTTCACCATGTAATGAAATGACATGAACATACTGTACTGGACACTGAGCATTTGAATACATGTTTTCAATGATGGACACTAAATAATTTTCAGGGAAAGTCTATACCATGACCCCTCAAACCAACGCTTCATCAGGCAGAATGCACTGGACACAATTCTTGTATTCAGTTTGGATGAGTGCATAGTAACAACTTCAAATATAATATTTGGTGGGACCTTGCATCAAAGAGGCTGGTGTTTGTTTTCATGTGTAACTCCTTTTTATCTCCAACTGTGTTCATTAGGATCTCGATGCTCAAGTGATTAACCTTTTTCTGCATGACCCTCTGGAAAGCAGCCATTTCATATGTATAACATTTTTGGATGCAAAGCACTTTGTGGACCTGGCTTGAAATCACTCACTCGCAAGGCTCATGTTTGGCAGACTGAGAGTTTTCCACCTCATGTACTTGCTATTTGGGGATTCAGGCTGATGTTTGCTCTGTTCGTTCTTTTGCCCTGTTTCTTGCCTTGCTACTCTGTAAAGCATATTTGTGACAGTTCTCCGTAAAAAGCACCATACAAATAAAATTGAATTAAATTGAATTGAAGCAGAGTGAAGATTCTACACAAGGGGAAGCTATTAGCACTCATGGTGCTTCACGTTAATGATGCTGTGTACTTGATAGTTTATGCATGACTTACTGGTTCCAAAGGTTTTTTGGATTGTTTGTGCCAGGCTTCTCTAAAGAGGTTGTACAGCTGATTCTTTAACCCTCTATCATGGTGGTGACTGCTCTGTGAACACATGAGTCAGGCTCAGTCTCCTCTGCCCTCAGGGCCTCCTCAGTATAGTCTATGTATAGTCTATATAGTCTATGGCTATGTGAGGAGTACGCAGAGATCTGTGGATGGATGACACCTGGATGAGAGAAATACTGAAGATTTTTTTTTGCCTAATTCAATTGTTTTATTCCAATGAAGGGATAAAATGAACAGCTATTTCTTTCACAATACAGTTATTTTATTGCACAGATTATTTTGCAGTGCTGATAGACAAATATATATTGTTTATGATTTAACCCTTGGGCATATGTATGTCTATGGGAAGCATATTGTCTTGGTGAAGTGCAAGGATCTTAAAGCCACAAAAAAAATTTTATCTGTAACTCTATTCATGAATAATTTTGGACATGGATCTATGTTTGCAGACAGTTAATGTCTGTTTACATTAGGTCTAGGCCCTTGCAGCACTTGCAATGCGTTGAGTGAATTATCACAGCTGATTGTTCATCTGGTGAATATTCCACTATAGCACCACTAGGGGGCACCCGTTCTACATGTTGTTCAAAACCCCCTTTCCTTTTGGCAAAGTCCTAATTTTTCTCAACATCCTGGATTTTCATCAAGCTGTCCATGAAAACATATGAAACCTTTTTAAAAATATATAATTTATTACGGGGCTCACTTGGATGCCTTTGAGCAGGGGTCGGGGTCCCTGGATCAGAAAAAGTAAGAAAAATCAGCATCGCTGATCACAGTTACTGTTTTATAGTATGGTATGTTAAAGATACCACCTTTCAAGTTCTAACACTGTCCATTCAATTGATGCCCTTGTTGCTGTGATTGACAGCTTCCAGTGATTTGCACTGTCATTCGATGACACACTGATCAGAAATCCAGTTCTTTCAGAGACTGTTTATTGGAAGTTGAAATGACATGTATTCTTTTGGCTTCATCACCAACTCACCTGTGTGCTCCATCAGGTACTACAGATTGAGCTTAATGATTTATTTTCTTGTGGTACTCATAATTGAGTCATTCATATTTTACTAATTAATTCACACACGCATTTCTGAATTTTTAAAGCCACAATTTCAAAAATTCTCATGGTTTGGAATGTCCCATTTTATCTACAGGTCTATCCCTTCACTGCAACAACCTGTAACAAGCTTTTGGGTGAAAGCTGTCAAGGCTAGAACACTTTCAGAGGCATCAGACGTTCCACAGCGGATTTGTTATTTGGAGTGTACACTCCGTTGTGGCAGATCAATCCTTTCCCTAATTGGAAAACAACCATTTAATGGACCGGCATTGTCAAATTGTGTCCTGAAATGAGTTGCCAACATTACTGACTGCCAATATTGCTGCATTGAATACCAAAGCGTATCAAATTGAACCTATGTAGCAGTTACTTAGACAAGAATTTAAAAACTGTACAGCAGAAATATATTAAAAGAAAAAGTAAACCAAAATACATTCATTGTGTAGGGCTGTAGGCCTACTAACAATATTTAATTCCCATTTGGTTGATTTTTTACTATTTAAATTTAAGTGCATTTGTTCGACTATATAGCTTGCAATGACTTTAACAATAGAATTCAGTTTCATTGCATGAAAATATGTGATTGTACATTTTTCTTTTCCAATCAGCAAAGATTTAATCCTAGGAAGCAGGCAGATTGCTTTCTACTTAAATAATTCAGCTCGTTGCAATTCATTTGAAGCAGTGTTCAAAAATAAAAAAATACAAATAAACAAATGTGGGCAGTAATAGCTGCCATTTCATTGCTTTCTTGTCTCCTTTTCAGTACTAGCTAGTCTCCTAGCAACAGGTCTGCATGCAGGGGCATGCACCCAATTACTGTATAACACATTTAACTGGAATGCATGATACTCTTTATTATCAAATATCAAATCTAGTGATAAAGAGATAAGTTACCGTGTTTTACTTTTGGCCAATTCAAAGTGAAACATCAAACAAATTGTGAGGTGTCATTTCTAACTGAAAGTCATGCATCTTTAAATAAACGAAATAACATTGCTGGACGGATTAAATAATATGGTAACGTGCTACTCAAGTGGTGCCTCTTTCCTCTTTTTCTCATCTTTGTGGTGCTGTGTCCCTCAGTTCTATGAAGTAGCTATAATTACAATGAAACTCATGAAATGAAATGATCATCATTTTCCTTGTTTGGAGTCTTGCTGTCAAACCAAAAGGAGCAAATTCTTTTCATGTGCCTTTTAGCATTCATTAAACCCTCATTTACTACAACACTGCTCAAAGTGCAAGGCACTGATAACTGATTAGAAATTGTTGCCATATAACCTTAAGGCAACTGATCTTTGAGCCACAGGCATCAGAAAGCTGGCAACATGTGAAGACTGACACTACTATCATTGATTGTATCTGCCCCCTCCTCCGCATTCTGTTTGTGTGTGTGAGAGACAGCGAAATAGAGACAGAACTTGTGTGCGTGTGTGTGTGTGTGTGTGTGCATGTGAACTTGTGTGTATATGTATGTGTGTGTTTTTATGTGTGTGGGTGTACGTGTGTGTATTTTTTGAGTGTGTGCGCGCACATGTGTGCGTGTGTGTGTGTGTGTGTGTGTGTGTGTTTCAGGGACACAGTCAGCAAGACAGACTGATAGAAAGGCCTGGTCATGGCCTTGCAATGCGACCACACCTTATCCTGCTTGCTGTTGAGTCAGCTGGAGCAGAATTAGGAAGCTCAAGGGTCACTAACACACCCTACCAGGAGAAACTATGCTGTGTGCACTCTTCATCCCCACTCTTAGTCATGGTCATCCTGCAGGAGCTGACCTCTGTAGTGCCTAGGGAAGGCCTTGGTCTTCAGCACCATCTCCCCAAACCTGCAAGACAGGCAATGTCCTTCTATGGCGTCCCTTTTCCATTTGATAGAATGTGACAGTGTCCTTTTTCAGTTGCAGACAGGTTTTCTCCGTTTCACAGAGATTCCTATACCTCAGTCACATGCATATATTATCAACCACCCTGACAGCTAAAGAGGTATAATTATAAGATGTCAATGAGGTATTGAGCTCTAATGGTCCATCTTTTCAGTTCTTTATCATCCCTAAATACATGTGTGAGCTGTGTTCCCGATCTTCTTCTAAGGACCCTGAAATGAACAGCTATAATAGGGCCTTGGATTGAAACTTTCACGCTGAAGTAAATAGCTTACATTACTCTAATATTGGCAGTAATAGATGGCAGTTGTTAAACAATCTTTCCAGACTTCTTGACCCTAAATCTCTATGTGTTCGCAGATTTTATTACCGCCCCCGAGTCTCTGTGCTTGCCATGTGTTTATTTTTCTTTATGAGTCTGGCAGCGTTAGTTCTTTCTCTAAAAGCACAACTAAGCCTAAGCAAGAATATAAGAAAACAGATTTCACACTGGAGCCACTGACCTCTGATGGCTTGTTGCGTTCATCGTGAATTCAAAGCCATGAATCAAAGAGATTCAGAAAGTGCTTGCGGTCAAACCAGAGGCCTAATAAACTACACCAGGGGACAATAATGGTTGTCCTTGAAATTTTAAGTGTGGCTTACCTTATGGCGGGTTTCTTTGCACGAGAATACTGGATGTGTCTCAGAATGGTTTAGCTAGCTTTTCGAAATTCTTCACAGAAATCATAAATGTCACAGTGGCTATGTGATGTGTCTGAGCACTGAACTGTGCCAATATGTCAGCCAGTCTGCTAAACAGACAACATTTGTATTTGTGTTAATCATAACAGGCTAGTTGGGGATGATGTTTACTCTTCAGTGTTGAAGGGGTCAGTAGAGGTGAAGGCCCCTTTACTTGTAAAGCTGCTGTCTTGATGATGACAGTTGGCAGAGAGACAAAAGCCACCAATGCCTGAAGGGCCCTGTTACCATGGCAATCCGTCTGTTCCTCACGAAAAAAAAAATAAAAAGATGGCAGATTCTGCCAATTAAGGATTGAATTTATTTGGTGGAATAATATGATCACAGAATTGTTTGGATTACTTCTTCTTTCTGTTGTTTATCGTAAAGTAAGACTACTTTTGTCTCTGGTGTTCACAAATCTGTGTAAATAACTGTCAGGTTTACTTTGTAAGGAGTAGGAAATACTTCTCAAAACCTTCTTCAATTCAATTTCCCCATGGTTATTTTGCAATGTTTACTCTTGTAAATATGAAGCTTTCAACATTCGCTGACTAGGGAGCAAAAAGAACATCTTCTAAAAATAAGTTATTTTCATGACTATGTTGTTCTTTTTGTTCTTTCTCCATATGGCTATATAGGCTCTGCAACCCTTTGTTTCACTGGCACTGATATTTCTTCGGTCCTCATTTTGAAAAACCACAGCAACAGACTCCAAATGAAAATTCCACATGTAGAATCCACTCTAGACCTTTGTTAGCTTTCTTGTGCATGAATTAATGATGTAATTACACCCAGCTGGCCAAGAAACAGCTGAGCAGCCAATTGTCCAACTACTTTTGGTCCCCTAAAATGTGGGACTATATATAAAAAGTATTGTAATATCTACAAGAATCACCCGATACGGATGTAAATACTCTCAAATGAAGCTGACTGCCTTGATTTACTTCAAATAAAATGTGCTGTAGTACAGAGCCAAAAAAAAAATTGTATCATTGTCCCAATACATTTTTTTTTTTTTGCATTTAACCGTTACACACATTTGAGTGTGTGTGTGTATGTGTGTCCATGTGTGTGTGTGCATGTGTGTCTTATAAAACAATAAAACGAAAAATACAAATCTTTCAGCAAAATAAACATATTGTCATCTGCTCCTCAGCCAATCATATCTGCCTCTGCTGCATATCACTAGTGTAGCCTGAAAAAAGACTGTGGATGTGCATCAGAAAAACTGGGTGTGCCACATCTAATTTTCTCTATAACACAGAGTGATGTGCACCTCCACAAAAATATAACCATCCATTACTCTCCATATAGGCTTGCCTACAACATAGCCATAAGACAGTATAAAAAATTGATTTCCTCATTTGGCTTTGCTCATAATGTTTAATTGCATGCATCCAGAATAACTCTTTGCAACAGTTTGTTTTCAATGTTATCTCTACAATTTAGACATATTTTCCAAGTCCACAAAATAGAGTCACTCAGAGTCCCATGCACTCAAAGATATATTAGCCACTGAATATGATATCAAATACTTGCTTAAAAAGGATGATTTCATTTGATAAAGGAATGAGCAATGTCAATCAGTGGAAAGAGATAACTGAATAAGATAGTGCTGTGGAGTGAATTTTGTGAGAATGTTTCAATCCAAAGCAACCCACACCATTAACCTGCTGTGGTGGGAAGATTTTATCGGAAATGAAGCCATATACAGTGGAGGACCCTTTTTAGAAGCGGTATGTGTCGGAGAACAGTGCCGTGCTGTCAGGACTGAATGGCTGCAGCCTGGGAGAGCCGGTGCAGTAATTGCATGGGCGGGGTTACAGGGTAGAGGATACGGAGCACACCTATAATCAGTTAGAGGTAATCGGCCATGTAGAGGAATTCAAAAAAAGAAAACAAAAAAACAAAACAGGTGCAGCTGCAGCAGAGGCAGAGAATTTGGAGTAAGAAGTGAGTTCCTCTGTGGAAGTATATGTTTGGGCTGATTGGAAATTACCAGGGGGTTATTTCATGAAGCAGGATTAATGTGTTAGCTGGATAAATGTTCTGAGTAAAACCCAGAACGGCTCTTCTTTTTTTCAGTCCATGTTTCAGATTTGGGAGCGATCCAGGTTTTACTCAGTGCAGTTATCCAGCTAACTCTGTAATCCCGATTTGTGCAAGTATTTTGACAGAAATTGTTGTGCAGCATTCTTTTTTACATGGGTTGAATACGTGCAAGCGTGTTATGAAGCTTATCTGATCTCTAATCTGTGGATTGTGGTGAGCAGAGGAGATAAACCTTGGGGGGAGCAGAAAAAACGCAGTCAGCAGCATGGAAGCATAGCTACAGGGAAATCCTGGGCTGGAATCCTGACTGCTCTTCCAGGGCATAAGGGATGTGAGCTGGCCTGGGTTGCCCAGGGTGTGGGTGTCTGATGACGGGGTGATTGTGGGATAACAGCGGTGCACTTCCCTCCACCAGAGTACTGTTTGGAGCAGGGCCAGTCAGAACACTTGGATTCAGAGTGGAGGCAGAACAGGAGTGGTCACTGGGAGCAGACCTGAGTTTTCTTTTTATTTGGAATGTAGCTGGGTCTGGCAAAGTGGCATGGGCCGATGGTTCTTCTGTATTTTTTTTTTCTGTGTATAGCGGTGTGCTCTTGTAGAGCAACCACCCTCTGTAATCCCTGTATCTCTGGATGTGATTAGAAGGGGTCCCCCTACAGTGGGTGGGCAGTCTGGGTACTAGCTGGTGTGTAAACTGGGCCACTGTGTGCTCTTGATATTGATGCAGTGTGTGCGAGTGATAATGCATAATTCATGAGTTGCTACTCTGAATTGCATGTGACGTAGCGACTACTTACCTGGGCAGCCTCGGTACAGCGATGTGAGTGGAGCAGGAGAGAAAGGGAGTGGAGAAGGGAGTTACTGTTCTGATGTGTATAAATGGTTGTATAATCTTAATGAATTGTACCCAATAAAGATTCCCTGTTTTTTCATTTACTTACCATGTCTGTCTTCTGTTGGTGATTTGGGGATACCTGCAAAAGAGACAGGTTAATTTGAGGCAGGGGGAATTCACTCCTGATAATGACTGATGGAATATTGTGGTATTCCCCCAGATCTTATGGTTACTTTAAATATTATTTTTTGTCTGGAAACCTATATAAGAACAAGAACATATAATGCTGATAACAGGTCATTCAGTCTATCTAACACTTGCCATTTCTGCACAGACTAGAGTTGTAGCACTACATCAAGCCTGAATTTGAAAAGGCCTAGGATCTGCCTCTACTACATGCCTTGCCTTGTGTTCCTACTCAAACAAATATAGCATTATTGAACATTCCTTTGTGTTTCATCAAGTAAATGCCTCTGCCATGTTACTCAAAAAATACCAAAGGTTTTTACAGCAAAAATGATATCCATAAAATTATTTCATTAAGCAGGGCTAAGGTAGAAGGGCAAGATGGAGTATATCCTGAAATAAGTGTCATACACCTGCATAATTAATGGGACAAAATAAACAACCACTGCAGTTTTTCAAAGGATCCTTACTTGATGCTTAATTGAGAGCCCTTTTGAAAATTGCATTGTTGGATGCAATATGGTTTCATTTTTATGGTTTCATTATCTACCTGAATGCATGAATCTTCTTCTCAGGCCTCTCTAGGATTTATTATTTATTATTATTTATTTGTAAATGCAACTGCCATTTTGTTATGTTAGGCAAACCAAAATACACCATCTCACAACAACTTTAGGACACGTCTGAAAAGCTACAAGTTATTACTTTTCTTAAACACGGAAAGTAAAGTTAAAATTTAGCCTTAAAATCTTTTGATAAATAAGTGTCACTGCAGATCACCGGGCTGCAGTGAGCAGTATTCTGATGAAGTTCAAATGTTATTTCTGGAGGGTAGATAGGGCACTCGCTGGGGCCGTGGAAAGCACTTCAATTATGTCTATTGGTGTGAAATTAAAACTAGCAAAATATTCCTATCTTCCCAGCTGTGATCTCGTTAATAGCTCACAGTGGCCTAATAAAGGCGAGAGGATTAAGGCGGAAGTCCTTTACTCGGCTGTGCTGTGAATTCCTTGCTCTGACTTAGCTATTGGAGATAGTCTTGAAGCGGGGGTTCTTTGAGGAAGCACCACTCTCTTCATTAATCTGTCTTTGGTATTTAAACCGGGGCTTGATGGGGAAAGTTTGGCCAAGGTCAAGCAACATTAGCTCGATAATTAGAATATTTTATGTAATGCTCAGCCCCATTCTAAAACGGTAACCAGTGAACATAATAGCAGATTAAGTCACTATATAAAAACATTTGTGTTCACCCTGTATGGGATAAAGTCTTTCTGCAGTTTCTTTTCTTCTCTTGTAAGGACAACAGTGGATTAGCTGGTGTTTACTATACTGATGGAACAAGAGGCTGGAAGAAAGAAGAGTCAGGGGCCTGATGCTCAGCTCAAACTTTCCTCACTGTGATGACTGTAGACTTAGTATAAGCCTCCTGTGTGCTGTGCACACACACACGCATACACACACACACACGCAAGGATGCACGCACGCACATACATACACACACACACACGCACACACATCCAGATGCACACACAGATGTACGCACCAACATACACTAGTGGACACACACACCCACACATATACACACATGCTCACATACACACACATGGATGTAAATGCACACACACTCACGCAGGCACACACACGCACACACACACACACACGGATGAAAACACACACACGCTCACCCAGACACACAGAGACACACACACTCACACACACATACGCACACACAGAGCCGTCCGCAGCGATCTGAGAGTACAGGCTCTCACAACGTCTCTTTGTTCTTGGTTTCAGATCACATCGCCTATCCCCACTGTGGCTCTATACATCGCCGCTGTGGACAGTGAGTGGACTGAGCTATGAAGAAGTAGATATGGAGGAGTGGTTGCTGATTAGTGTTATTTATAGCAGATATGCCGCGAATGACACGGGCGTGATGGATGCTTTGTGCTCCCAGTCTCCCAGCGCCGTGTCCGGATTCACTGTTTAATTACACTGCTGGCTGACATCAGAGACTCCACATCCACGGAGAGCCGTATGTCAGGTGCCAACAGGCGCCTGTAGGAAGCTGGCTCTGACCTACCCCTCGCCTGCAGAACCTTCATTTGGATTTGAATTCAAGGTTACTGAGGATGAGCTGTCATCTTTCTAAAACAACAACAACAAAAGGAGTCCATTAAAAACATTCAGCTTTAATTGTTAAATAATACATTTGGTATTTACCATGGAGTCATTCAAATATGCTATGGCAGAAATCAGAAGACATTAAAATATTATTCTTGATAAGGTTTTTTGATTGCTGCTTGCTAGGTGGATTTAGAAGGGTTAATTAACTTCAGCAACCACCAAGTCTCAAAGATTGTTTATAATAGTTTCAGCCATCGTCCACAGTTACATCCACCTTCCCTCAATATGTATACCTGATAGTGAAGTAAAGCTCTGGGCATTCAGAGCCAGTAGCCACTGAAACTCTTGCTATATCCATAGTGAACACCAGAGGGCGGACACATCAAGGTCCTGCAGGAATGGAATTAATCATACAAATTCAGCTTATACAGTGGTTCAGTCCGTGCAGACTATAAGATTTGTACAATAAATCTCCAGCTTCTAAATGGTAGAATATCACAGTCAAAATGTTTAAATTGGCCAGAAAACAAATCTACTAATCACTGCAAACTACTTTATATAATAGTAGTATATAGCCAAACATTCAAGATATGCATAGATGTCTTGGGCATAGTCACAGATAGCATCAATCAAATTAGCAGCGTTGGTAATGGAAGAGGAGGATGCAGCTGATTAAAACATACCCTGCTGTCAGCAGGGCACCGCTGAACGCTAATCAGCGTGTGGCCACGGCAGATCCAGTGCCACTTTCATTGCAAACAGCCCATAAGTCACTGTCACTGGAACACGCCACCTGATCTCCTCTTCCCCGCTGTGCTGACTGTTTGTCCTGTTTACTTGCCCTGCAGAACTTGGGGAAGTATTCTCGACAGGTCTGTTTCATCAGCGATCACATGCAGGTTACTCAGAGGTGACACAGGGCTGCTCCTGGCCTGCAGGCCTATTCCTGCACCCTGTAGTGAGCTTGTCACTTCTCTGTTTACTCACCAAAAAAATAAAGCAGCCGGGCCAGCTGGTGTAGGAGCCAACATAAAATATACTGGAAGGCTCTCTGAACAATCTAATAGCAAAGGCTTATTTAAGCATCAGCAAAAGGAAAGGAAGTGAATGTTACATTGCTACCTCAGGGTTGGGATTGGTGCTGCTCTATTATTCAGTCAATCAAATTTGATTAACTGTTGTACCCCTTGGAACAAAATTGCTGTTGACTGCACCGTAAGAAAAGTCACGAAATGAAAAATGAAACGGGCTCGCACACCGTTGCTGTTTCTTACGCGGTTATTTCTCACAGTAATAACCAGTTTATTGCCTCCTCTCATCAGCTCCTTTGAATCATGCCGTCTTTTTGTCTACTCGCAGGAAAGGAAGTTGAATAGGCTGCTAATGGGGCCACATGGCTGAGAATCTGCACGCTCAGGGACACTGGAGAGGAGCTTCCGCCCCGTCCCACGCTCCGTTCGGATAATGTCCCCGGTAAGATCCACTCAGAACAGCACCCTGTGTTGCTGCTCTCTGTCAGCCTGGCGTTGGGCCTCGCACCATTCAGTCAGTGAATCATCCTGTACAGCTAAATACGTGTGCACAGCTGAGATGATGACAACCTGCAGTCACTGAGGAAATCATCTGAAGTGATGCCTGTTCTCTGTAACTCAGCATGGCGACAGACTTCACAGGCGGCGGAAAGTTCGACTCGGTCCAGACCGCCCCAAGGAGCCTCAGTGTTTCTTCTGCACTTCATTTCTCTTTCCATTCCAGCTTTCTGTGGTTTATTACATTACACCTGGTGAAAGGATTTACAGCATCAGCAATGCTTACGCTAGGCAACAGAAACACAGCACAAACTCATACGTGAAGGTGACTATAGATAAATGTATGAGCGAGAGCTTCATTTCACTATGGAGTTAGTAAAGATAGACAGATGTGTATTGCCTAACCTCGTATAAAATATGCCCGTATGCAGGGTGGGCTTTCCTCCTTTTTGCTTGCTGTTAAGGGAACACCAAGTCTCTGTGGGAAGGCGGGCAAAACACCACTGACCTGACAGGTCAGAGTCTAAAGGGAAATGCCTGCTATTAGCAACCGGCTCTGTTGAGAAACTCATAGTTTATATTATCCAAAGCACCTGTGAAAACAACTGACTTTTTTTACAAACTTTGTTATTGTTTTTGTGCGCAAGACGACTGTGGATTTTTTGCTGGTGGGCCTAGAGTGTGCCTGTTCTGTTTCTTTACTTATTTCCACTTCATTACATGGAGTGAAACGAACAGGTAACCACGACCCCGTGCAAGCTGCAGGATTTCACTCATTTTTTCACTGTTGATAAAACAGGAGCTGGAGCCAGCCACCACAGTTAAGGCTATTTTATCCATTCCCGTCATTGTGTTTTTCGTATAGGCTATTTGAGGCGAACGAATAACGCACTGGGAACCAATTTGCCATGAAATTGTGAAATGTTTTGCGCTTTGTCACTGATCTCCATCTGAAAACCTCTTGATGGGAGTCAAAGGAGGAGGGAAGGTCGACGTGTGGGCATGCGGGCAAGTGTAAATGACCTAATTGGTAATTGTTTAATCGTACAGATCGGTCTCTTTCAGGGGGATACGGGCGGTTTGTTTTCCACGGCGCTGAAGCCGTTTCTAGCAGGATCGGCTTTCAGTGCGGGGAGTGGAGGGGAGCCCCTTGTTGTTCTAAGGGAGGAATAATATTAGGCTATCTGAGGCTGAAATGTACCCACACTGAGGGTAGGGGAGGCGCAGTCATCCGCTCAGATTGACGGACTGAAGAGAAATTGCACGCTTTGAGGCTGATGAAAGGCGTTTCCGATGATGAGCTCCGGCCATCTCCGCTAATCTGTTCAGCGCTCTCCTTTTAAAATGTCATAACCGACAAGGGAAGCAAGGGCTGGAATTTGGTGGTTTAAAAATGCTTAATGCCTTTTGGTTTGGTAGGCTATTCATCATAATCACTTTTACAGGAGAAAAGAAGGAAACTCTTAAGCAGTTAAGATGATCTTCTGTGGCGATTTTAGAAATTGTTACCCCCTTTACAGATACCAGATTCTGCCGCTTTCTGAAGAGTGACCCGGCAACTTGTGTTCACACTTCCTATTTCATTGTGTTAACTATACGCTACGATAAGATGGGGGAAGACGCTTACCTTAACCGGTTTACTGATTTAAAAAAACATAATAAATAAATAAATAACTAATAAGAAAACTGGATATGTTGACTATTTGCTATTTGCACAATGCTTAGCATGTGCTTAAATCTATATGTTTTAGGATAAATAAAATGTAACAGTGGACAAATCTTTTGGAATAGAACTTAAAAAAAAGAGATTCTTGCTCCACTATTGTGGCCGGATTCTCCCCTTCCTGGAGCAAGAACCCGGCAACTTGCTCCAATTACCATCTTATTTTTTCATATTAATTTAATTTACATTTTATATCAAAGTAGATGCTCTTTATACTTACAACACTAAATAGCCTGTTTTAAGGTAAAATGTTTCAATCATTTTTTATTGTAAACAGACATGGCAAATGAGAACTCACTGTAGAAAGGAAATATTTGAAATCCAAATGCGTTTATTTATGAAATGATTAATTAGTATTAATTTACTAATGACAATAACATTTCATTTCATTATAATGACGCAAGATTAAAAAGAAGACATTTAACAGTTAATTCATACCTGACAGTTGCACCAGTTTATTCAAAATGTTTTTAAAAAAAAATCTAGTTAAGACAGTTAACCTAGTAGCTGGATAATGCTAACTATGCTAATGCTAATGATAGGTAGTTAAAGTGACAGTATGAACAACAAATAGTATTTTCACGTAACTATTAAATTAATTAACATATTTGTGCATCTTCAAGACTGTGTCCACAACTGCTCCAGGGGACTTTTGCCACAAAGGGGGTGACTTTACATTTTCCCCTGTAAAAAAAAACGTTTTTTTGTTTCTCTCAAAAAATAATTACTTCCCTCATGAATCTCCAAACACATTTAAAAATAACTATTGATGTACAGTTTAATACTACAGATCATTAGATTATCTACCAATCACTTAGTAGACACGTTTATTGAGCGACAATACAGTAGATCACTTTTTTCAGTGAACGCACTTCAAGAAGGTTTCAGTGGAATAAATCTAACAAATATCGTGAGGCTGATGAAATGTAAAAATCTGAAGTAGCAGAGACATTCAATAAATTGTGTTGACGTTAATATTTGCGCAATTTATTGGTCAGGAAGAAAATTAAGGGGGGTGGGGGTTTCTTACCACAGGGGCTGTTCCCCCCCTCCCCATGTTACCCTATTTCTACTTGTACTTTTCATATGCTTATATGACATTCATCATATTTTTTGACTGACTGGAACCCATGACTACATTTTGATTGGCGGAGAATGATGACATTTGGAAATATACCTGCAGCTCCAATTTGTTTGGCTGAGAATGGTGACATCTGTTGTTGTGAGTAAAAATGTTATTTTTTTCTGACAAGCTTGTACAGGTCTCTGTAAGTGGTCTCTTTTTGGCTTGAATGGGGGAGAAGTAATAACTCATTTTGTGACATGGGTGATAATTGGACTGACTATTATGTTAATTTGATCATTTGCTTAGGGGATGATGTGTCCTATTACCGTTAATGGTACCTTTGGAGCGTTACACAACACGCTACATTTTTAATTCTTTTTTCTTTCTTTCTTTTTCAACAGCTTGCAACAGATACATCTAATGTCTGCGCTCTGGGCGTCGAGCCAGCATCCGATTGGCTGGGTGGCAGTGGGGCGGAACGGAGCCCAGTGACAGCTTGCAAGGAGCTGTCCTCTGGAGGGGTGGAGCTGAGGAGCCTGATGGGCCACTGACACGCTGACAGCCCTGGCCTCTTTAATCTATGCCGCTTCGCCCCTCTCTCTCTCTCTCTCTCTCTCTCTCTGTCTCTCTCTTCCTCTCTCACTTTTTTTCTCTCTCTCTCTCTGTCTCTCTCTCTTTCTCTTTCTCCCCAGCGCACACACGCATACGCAGTGGATTAGGACCTTCTCCCAGTGTTTCACACCTCCAAGCCCTTGCTGGGAGCTGCCTTTCCCCTTTCTATACGTAGTTAATGGAACGGTGTGAGACCCTAATTACCTAACCCTAATCATGCTGAGATTAACCAGAGTGTCACTGCCTTGTTAGCAAAATCATTAAAAGCCACTATACTTCATCATCATTTAAAAAGTCAGTCATCTGAATATGTTGGAGAGACATTGATGTGATTTTTGCACTGATTAAAGTGTTTCAATTCAAATTCTTTGAAAACTTTAAACAAATCAATGGCTGGATATGATACAGGAGAAGATGTTCCATTTCTCACTTATATTGAGCTCCATAATGTTTTGGACAAAGACATATTTTTTTCATTTTTTCTTTATTTGGTTCTGTACTCAACAATTTTAGGTTCACACATTATCAGCTTCTATTTAAGGGTATTTTTAATATATTTTGGTTTTACCACATAGAAATTGGAGCACTTTTTATACATAGCCCCCCCATTTCAAGGCACTATGATATTTGGGAGAAATCAATGGTATGTAAATGAAAGTAGTCATGTTTAGTCCTTTTCGCAAATCCTTTCCATGCAATGACTGCTTGAAATTTGTGACCCATAGACATTGCCAGGTGCTGGGTATCTTGCCAGACCTGTACTGCAGCAATCTTCAGCTCCTGCTTGTTTTGGGGGTGGTTGCCTTAAGCTTACTCTTCAGCATATGAAATGCATGTTTAGTTGGATTCAGATTGGGTGAATACACTTTTCCAGTTTTTGGCTTTGAAAAACCCGGTTGTTGCTTCAGCAGTATGTTCGGGATCAGTGCCTTGCTGTAGAATGCCGCGCAGTCCAATGAGTTTGGAGGTATTTGGTTGAACTTGAGCAGATAAGATGCTTCTGTACACTTCAGAATTAATTCTGCTGCTGCTATCAACAGTTACATCATCAATGAAGACAAGTGAGCCAGTGACTGTGGCAGCCATACATGCCAGCACCATAACACAACCATGTTTGGTAAGGTGGGTGCATTGGATCTTGGGCAGTTCCTATTGGCCTCCATACTTTGCTCTTGCCATCATGCTGATACAAGTCAATCTTGGTCTCATCTGTCCACAAGTCCTTTTTCCATACCTGCAGGCTCTTTTTTTGGTGTTAGGCTATTTCTCATTATGAGAACCAACGAAGTGCCAATGACAGTAGAGCGGACCATCATGAGCCTGAAAATTCATAATGAATCAATCAGGGACATAGCCAAAACATGGGGTTTGTCAAAATCAACTGTTTAGTGCATTGTTAGGAAGTAAGAATATGCTGGTGAGCTCAGTAACAGCAAACAACCTTGTAGACCATGGGATGACCAAAGATTACTTTTCAATTTTCAAAACCCTGTCCAATATGTAAGCATTGAGGTGTCAAAGACTACCATGAGAAGAGTACACCAGTGTAACCTCAAAGGGTTTATCACAAGAAGCAAAGTACTGTCAAAAAAAGTCTCAAAAACCAAACAGCCAGGGTGTAGTTTGCTAAAAATTACATTAAAAACGCAATGTGTTATGAACAGATGGTACGAGTAATAATCTATACTAAAGTGATGGAAAGGAGATTTTCAGGGCAGAAATATGGAACGTTCTTGACTGGCCATGTCAATCACCCTTTCCAAATGATCATGTGTTTCAATTTCTGAAGACAAGACTGAAGGTAAAACACCCCAGGAACAAACAGGAACCGAAGATGGCTGCAGTACAGGCCTCGCAGAACATCACCTGGCAAGATACCGAGCATCTGGTGATGTCTATGGGTCACAGACATCAGGCAGTCATTGAATGCAATGGATTTGCAACCAAGTATTAAATATGACAACTTCATTTAAGATTATGTTAATTTGTCCAATTAGTTTTGGTCCCCTAAAATTAAGTCTGTATATAAGAGTGGCTCTAAATCCTCCATGGATCAATACCCTCAAATTAAATCTTTCAGTCTGTACTTTAACCTCATATTAATTGTTTCTTTTCAAATCCAATGTGCTGGAGTACAGAGCCAAAACAGAAAACAATGCTAGCAGGTGAGGTGACTGGGTTGAATGAAAACCTGTGTACTCTTGGCCCTCCATGGCACATGATTGGGCACCACTGATTTAGGAGAGCACAGGATTCCAAGGCGTGTGCTTTCAGCCACCATTTTATGTGCATGCGCATGCGCAGCTGCTGTATACAAATGACTGGTGCCCGACTGAGCAACGGAGTCGCTCTTGCACAGTGAGGCAGGGCGAATTCTGACTGAAACGATTCTTCTCAAGGTGATGCCACAGCTAAATGTGCCATGTCCCGCAGAACTCACAACCCGAGTCAGTGCACAGTAAACATGGGGCGCATAACTGCAACAAGAACTTGTGCTTCGGTTGGACATACCTTAAAGGCCAGGCTGCTTGCATTTTATTTTACACATGTCATTATTTCATCTTCAGCCAGTGCTAAGCTGTCTGTGCATTAACTATTGAGACTTGTTCAGAAAGACTTTTTTGTCTACAAATAGAGAATAGTTTTTGAATGTTGGAAGGTAGTACTGATGTCTGAAGCTGTTACATGGCATTTAATGAGCCTGATGACAGACAAAGCAGTGAAGCAGTAATTGCTATATTTTGGTTTGGGTCCTTAGGTACGTGGACAGCGAGGAGAAGCCTGACCAGTGTTCATGGCTCAGAGAGACTGAGCTGAGCTGCGACGCGTTGTGACTTGCCTCCCCGCACACCTGTCTGCTCAACCTCTTCCACTCAACGCCATCCTCTACCTTAGATCATCTCAATTCCTCTCTCTCCACGCATGAGCTGTGCTTGGCTAGCATGGAAAAATGTAAACTGCCTCTCTCCAGCCTTTTCCCTGCTTTGAAGTCTAAAGTGTGATTGCTTTTGGACCAAGGCCGGATTCTGTTGAAGGTTTTGACATGAAAAGCAGCCTTCGCTCTCAGGTTTAGCTCATTGCCAGTGAGCCAGGACTAAACCAATCAGCCTGCTGACTGTTGGATACAGTTACAAGACAAAGTGTGTATGTGTGTGTGTGTGTGTGTGTCTCTCTGCTGGTGGAGTGGTTCCCCAATGACACGCATCTCCATTCATTGTCATCTTTCCTCAGTGTGTTCACCGAGCAGATGATTAGAGAATGTGCTGCCAAATATTAATTTCACTATTCATATTGTCGCTTTCTTGAAAATCAGTGTTTACTCCACTGTGACCCAAGACATGCCATCAGACAGCCAGGCCACAATGAGTTAGCAACATGGGCTTGAGGGAGTTTGTGTCATTCGTGAAATGAAAACAAGATGCTGGCTCCAGAACATCTCTTTAGCTCTCCTCAGCTGTGCAGTAACAGTTGTGTAGTTTAGTGCCCTTATACCTTTATCACGTTCATATTTTGGATTCATTGATATTTGATAGATCCATAGCTAAAAGCATCTAGCTATGATTTTGGCTGGTGAGTTTAAATAGTAACTGGAGCAGCACCACTGCGGATGTTTGTTAATGTTATCAACCATCTACATAGTCTACCTCTGACAACAATACCTGGTAATTCCACTTGTTAATGAGAAATCCTCACTGAGTAACATGAGGGTCCAAAAAGAGAGACTGGCTCAAAATAGAGCACCAGTGCTGCTGCTGACCCCTGCTGCGCTGCAAATGGGGGCAAGGCGATGTTCACGCTCTGCGTTCCCCCAGACCTCACAGAGTTATGTTTCTCTGTCTCTTTCTTGATTGTTTCTCCACGGGGACAAATCCCCTCACCACCAGGGTGAGCAATGGAAGAGAGCCAGTGAAAGGAGGCAGTTTGTGTCGCGTTCTCGGAAACGACTGCCTCTTGAGTCACTGCCCCTGCCTGCTTCGCTCGAGCCTTTGTCAGTATCAGCACCGTTACAATGCGCAAATTATTTCCTGTTGGGGATTAAAGCAATTAGCCCTACTAAATTATCATCCAGCCTCAGAGATGCATTTGGAACCCAGCATACATCTCTCTCTCTCTCTCGCTCTCTCTCTCTCGCTCTCTCTCTCTCACTCTCTCTCTCAATCTCTCACTTTTTCTCTCTCTTGACTTTCTTTAGGTAGGAGAAAGGAACCATTGTTCAGAAGCAAAAAACCATTGAAGATGCTCCACAAAGGTATGGAGGTACTCTAACTTTGCACGTGCAATTGAAAAGCGTATTTCATAAATGCAACTCTTGTTTTCCTTTTCCTGAAAAGAGCCACTATAAGCGACAGTGACTCACACATTTCTTGTACGTTAATCAGTGAGCTCATTCATGCTGTGACACTGGCAGTTCATGGGTTTTCACATATTGGACATGCTGCAAGCTGGTAGACGGTGATAGTTTCTCAAATGTAGGCCCTCCCCCTCCCCGACCTGACAAAAAGCAGCGATCCATGTTTTTTTTAAATTCTCATTGTTCTTCCGTTCACCCCTGCAATAACTCACGAGAGTTCTATAGCAGAGGTTAATACCTTGTTCTCCCAAAGATGTCCACCCCACAAATGTCTGTACCCCTTTGCTTTCCATGTGTGCAAATCCCAGTTAAATCAAGCTCATTCAAAAGTAATGCCCGTAATGGAAAAGATGGAACGTTTTGGTGGGCATTTAAAACCAAAGAGATTACGCCGCCTGTTTCTCATTTTTGTGGCCCGCTGATATAACTCTGATCATTATTTAAGCCTGGCCACGGATTGTAGAGGTTGCAATGTGATACAGAGAGCTGAGAATACCTGGGAGAGCGATTAATACGGACGTGAAGCACTCATTGTTCCCCTAATGCCTCCTTCAATTATCCGCATGGAGGTCATTTGTACTTGGAGCCCCTCACTGATGCCTGAATTGTCCCGGCTGCTCTCCGCAAATTTTAACCCTGATTAGCCGGATCAGGTGGAATTAGAGGAACCAGGGACAACCCAAACACTGCGCGAAGGGATCCGCTTTCAGACGTCCCCGAGAAAGCCTGGCATTTACCTGTGATCACGAGAGAAAGGCAGCTGGTTATTCAGCTCCACCACACACACAGTGTTTGCCTAGCCCCTGCCCCCCACCTCCCTCAACAAAATCCACACGGCCCTAAACTTATTCTTCCCTTTTTTAGAAGAGTTAAGTTCCAGCATTACTACGAGAAGGCCCTTTGAAAAGCGATTGCTGGAGCTGTTTACTGGCTGATGGCGACGTTTTTCTTGGCATTCTGGTGATGGCACAGCTTATACACTAGCACTGTATTTATTAGGAAATGATCATTTCTGCATTTTGGCTGTCTCTCCTGCCAGTTGGGGTTTGTCGTTGATGAGTAGTGTTTTATTGAAATGGTCCCAAACCTGCTCTCCAGTGTCGGTGTTTAGTGTTATTGTTCCCATAGTGTCTGACATGGAAGAGCGGCTTTCACGAATCAGCTATTTATTTTAGCTGTCTGTTTTCATTTTGGATTCATTTTGTGTTATGACACCTGAATTACGACAAATCCAAATAGTTGACTCAAAGTAAAACATTTTTTTTTTTAAACGAATGACGATATATATATATATATATTTTTTTTAAAATCAGTTAGAATAAAAGGCTCATTTAATCTGATTTAGTTTATTATTGTATATTGTAGGTCCATGGACAGTTGGCATAACTCACCTTTCTAAAACTATGATTAATGCCTCTTACGTGTGTTCTCAATTCTTGACTGAGTACATGATAAATCAATGCTAAACTTTGTCATTTAAAAAAGAAAGAAATCAGCGCATCAATTTAAATTACTCAGATGCCTTGGGGCCATGGCTACGCACAGTGTTATTTTGTTTTTGATCAGCTGCTGCTGAAAGCAGAGAGGAGCTAGTGTGTGAGCGATGCCATCCGTGGCGTGGCCGGGCTGGAGTCACGTACCGTGCGTGTTTGGACCACGGCTCCGCCCTGCTGTGGGTTCTGGATGTGAAGTGATCAAAGCCAGCTCGGCCCGCCGGTGAGCGGTGACAGCAGTGACTGTAGCGTGTTCGCGGCGCTGTCTGTTCACATTAACAGAAGTGATAGGTATCTCTGGCCCTTAATCGACACACCTGTGATGCATTCTGCAATGCCACTCAGGAAGCGCAGAACTTAGAGCGTTCTCCCGCAATCATTCATCGCCGATCCTCCGGCTGAGCTGTCTGTGTGTGTGTGAGTGTGTGTGTGTGTGTGCGTACACGAGCACGCGTGTGTGTGTGTTCATGTGTGTGATTACACCTCTGTGATTGTTGATAATTCTGAGTGTATAGGAGTTTGTGAGTGTTTATAGAAATGTTATTGCATTGCTTCCTGTTTTATAACGAAGGTTATAATGCAAGTGACCCCATATTAGTGACATTTAGCAGCCTTTAATAAACATTGCAGGAGCTATTCAATGCATAGACAGCTCCATAGACAGCTTCCTTGCTCCAATACAATGGCAATTGTGGTATCTATTTATTGCTTGTGAGCTTTTTTGTCTAAATGCAGATCCTTAACCAGCGGATTTGTACTTGCAGTGATGCTTGAAAGTGATATAGGATGTGATTTATAGAACTACTGTAAATATTGTGTTATATATGGCGCATTATTTTATATTTGGGAAGAACGGTTTAGTTGTTTATGCTTTCAGTTGAAAGCATAATGTGTGTTGTCTAGAAAGTTTGGGTTAACACTGCACAGGCGATAGAGAGTAAGTAATTCAGCTGGAGGAGCAATGAATAACTTAATTGCATTTATATTATCAGACTCATTAAGAACACTAGCAAGGCACTTCCTTTCTAGAGACTTAAGAGGAATAGAATCTTGGCTGTGAAAGTGATCTGTTTTCAAAGGCCAAGGATCCCTGACCCAGAGCTATTGTCAGTGACCTCCCTCACCTGCATAGCTTCACACAAAATCCACTATTTGGACAGGTGATCCCATTCCTGCTAATCAGAAAGGCCATTCCAGGGATAAATTAGTGGTCTTAATGAAGCTATTAGTTCATGATTAATTGTTTCACACCATTTAATGCGGCTGTCATGATATTTAAGACAGTGAACATGTTATGTAATATATATATATATAAATGTGTATGTACAGTATGTATTTCTTTTCAATCATATGCCACCCAATTAGGGCCACATCTTAAAGTCGAATGTCATTAACAATTTAAATTATGGTTACACAAGTTCAACGAATCACTGTCTTTCTTTCATAAATACTATAATATACATTAATTAATGTATTCATTCAATAATTCATTCATTCATTCATTCATTTATAATCTATATGAGAACACAATTCTGCACATCTCAGGCATTTGTAGGTTTCTTCACTACTTTACTAAGCGGAACACAAGAGGAAACCTCATTGTAATATACAGTAAATGAGCCTCTAAATTAATTTTGAGTGTGTCGTTTAATTAGTGTGGTGTGTTTCTCCTGTAAACTCTGCTTGTTTGTTTTTTCGCCTCATTAAAAAGATAGAATCGGCTGTGTTTACGGCCTCTATCGGTCTGGATTGACGGGGTGTTTACACACAGCTCTTTCTCTCCTGGCTTGTTGTCACGGCTGCTTTTGTGCTCTCTCTCCCTGATTGGGTCTGTGTGGGTTTCACCCAAGTGGCTCCCTGTCATTAAGATACTAAATCTCTCTGGGCAATAAAGTCAAATTAGTTTGCCTTTCTAATTATCCTAATACTGCCTCCTGTATGATTGTTTTCCGCCATGAAGTCCCTCTAATCCACATACTGAAATAAAGCTCAGATTGTTCCCCTAATAATCTGTTATCTCTGGGCTCCCAAGTCTTTTTGATATGGCAGAGGAAGCCAATGGATTGCTGCTCTCCTGTTATTAATACGCTGCATGCATTGCTCCATAAATAAAATGAGCTGGATTTATATGCATGCAATATGGAGCTATTCTGTACTGGGTTCAGCAAAATAAACTTTGACATTACCGAAGGCATTTACTTATATAGTACATGCATGTATATATTACATACATATAATTAAGTATTGGGACAGTGACACAATTATAGTTGTTTTGGATCTGCATTTTAAATAAAACAAAGAATATGAGGTTAAAGTGAAGACTGCCATCTTAAAAAGGTACATTAAAAACTAGAGTTTATAAACAGACCTATGGACAGATGAGATGACAAAAGTGATGGAGAGAGGAAAGTATAGAGAATGCAAGGAACTGCTCATGATCCAACACATGCCACCTCATCTGTGAATCATGGTGGAGGTAGTGTTATGGCTTGGGTATGTATGGCTGCCACAGGTGCATGTAAATATTTACATTTACTTTTATATGAACCTTTACATATATTGCAATATGAGTAATGCATGTACACGAAATATTGCTTGTAATTCATAACATTCATTGTACTGCTGCTCCAGTTCTCAGTAGATCAAACCAATTGTGGATGGTGGTATTTGATACATAATGCTGTGTGTACATGTTCTGAAACTGCTATGATGAAGAAAGAGCGTACATTTCCATGTCAGTTCTCATGAGTGTTCCATCATGTTGACTGAAAAATCCCAAAACAAACCAACGTCTCAACTTGTCCAAAGTACGCCTTAAGAGAGCATGTCCTCTACTAACACCTTTCAAAAAGAAATGTCTGATAGATTCATATTTTCTCCTCCTACTAAGGAAAGATGTACTCTTGTACACTTGTGTCACTCATTTATGTGCTATTTCTATATATCCAAATACTTTTTTAGGGGGAAGTACGCTGGTGGCGGGGGATAGAAGTACATGTCCGGAGTGTTAATCGGGTCAGTAGAATGATGAATCGCCGTGAATATTTGCTCAGAAATTCTACCTAGACTCCTTGATTGCATTTATACTTCTCAGTTGATTGAAGAGTTTCTTTGAAGCTTTTTTTTCCCCTGTCACCCCCACCACTCAGTTGGTGGTCATGTGACCTTGATGAGAAGGCGGGGCTTGGGCGGGAGGAAACAGGTAAGGGGCAGTGTGCTTCACACCTGGCTCAGGTGAGAGCTCTCTCCTCGGAGCAGACTCCACCTTCACCCACCAGCCATCTCTTCAAGGACTCCTCTCTCACAGCTCACAGCCTGCTCTCTGATCACATGGATTCATATCGCTCTTATTGCTATACGTCTATACAGCTGTGCCGCTGTGCTGCATTTTCTACGTGGAATTTTTTTGGCTGAATGGGCACACATTGCATTAGGCTAATGTTTTTTTTTGTTTCCTTATTTTTAATTGGCTGGTGCAATAAGACCCTACCTCTTCAGCTGACACCAGCTACAACACTTTTTTTCTCAGTTCGCAGGCTGCTTTATTTGATCCTGTACCTGTATTGCATTACACCGCTCTATATCAGTGTCTAATCTGCATTTACAATTTGTACGCTCACCATCCAGGGCCCATTGTTGAGCGGGGACTGAGTGTGCCGTTCGGTTAGTCTTTCCTTGGCCCTCTCCTCCTGGCCGTGTGGAACCGGGACGCGGGAGCCCCCCGGACCCTGCCGGGAGAGCGGAGATGTTCAGCCCGGGCCAGCTGCTGTCGGCCCTGTCGCCCGTCGTCTTCCCCTCCTCCGCGGCTCACTTCTACCCTGCCTTTCCGGCCAGGCTGGGCATGCCGCAGATCTCCAGCCTCTTCATACCGAGGCCCCTGGTCAGCTACGAGATATTCCAGAGCTACCAGCTGCAGCCCGAGCCCTGCAAGCAGGCTCTGCTCCTGGCCACCCAGGCGGCCGGATTGGTGGGGATCCCAGAGTACGCAGGTGAGAGAGGGGGGTCGTTTCAGACTGTGAGACACTAGACACCTAACAGCGTGAAGCACACTGTCTGTAGGCCATTTGTGTAGAAAAATGAAGCTTGACTGAACTAGACTGTTTCATCTGTTGTACAATGCTGAATCTGTGTGTGTGTGTGTTTGTGTGCGAGCATACATGCATGCGAGTGTGTATGTGTGTGTGTTTGTTAGGTGGCAATGAAAGTATATGCAAGTAATAACCCTGGTTTTACTTACACATACTATTGAAAAACTATGAGGCAATAAATAGTGCAGTATTCTAGATTTAATGTATGTGTTGCTTATTGCATAGTATATGCATTTCATGTCCCTAAATCTCGATGGCTTGTTTCTATCCTTCATAGTTCTAGAATTTGAATTTAAAAATAGTATTGGCATATTGCATCCAGAATTATGTGTAAAGTCTAATGAAAGTGTTAACAAGGCTTCAGGCTCCTTCACCACTGAACAATGATAATGCTAATGTTTACAATAGATAGGCTAACAACTCATGAGTAACAATTGATTGCCACTGCAGTTTTGCAGCGTATGTTAATAGGGCCTAATGAACGCATTGCTAATTATCCAATCTGGAGCAATTAGAGCCTTGTCACTTGCCGGTATCTCCCTAATTGCTGGTGGCTCTGCGGTCACGCTGTGATTTCCAGACGAGCTGCGGCCAGTGAAGCAGAGGCGGGCTCGGGCCAACTACAGCAGCTGGCAGCTGGAGGAGCTGGAGAAGGCCTTCGAGAGCACGCACTACCCTGACATCTTCATGAGGGAGGCCCTGGCCCTCCGGCTCGACCTCATCGAGGCTCGAGTGCAGGTAAGACCCCGCCACCTGGGCCGTCCTGACTGCCACATCTCCCAGAGACGATGACGAACAGGCTGGGATTAACGGCCCGAGTATTCACTAGGAGGTCTGAAGCATGCATCACCAGTGTGGGAGGCGATTTACAGACTGGAATGTGGAAAGTGTAAATGAGGTGAATGGGTTTTATTTAGAATATCAACACAGATGAATGGAAAAAAATAAGGTTTGCCTCTTTCCTATATCATTAGTGTCTTTTTTGCTCTTAAAATATTTTATAGATCTTGGGGTTATTGTTACATCCAGGGCCAGTCTTGTAACAAATGATCACACTTGGCCTTTTGTTTTCCACATATAATTAACAGTGCCGTTTCAGTTGAACTGATTCTTAATGCTAAATTATTTGTACATACTGGTGGATTGATGTATGGAGATTTTGCTCGGTTGAGTAAATCTTCCCTCCTGATAGAGCGGAACCTGTGCCCGTCTCTCCAGGTGTGGTTCCAGAACCGCAGGGCCAAGATGCGGCGGCAGATGAAGCTGCAGGGCCGGGCTGGGGAGAGGGCAGCGGGCGAGGGCTGCCAGGAGGTCCCCACCGTGTCCCGCCAAGCCATACAGGACCCCGAGAGCTCCGACAGCGAGCACTGGGACAGGAAGCCAGAGAAAGGGGGCTACCCCAGGCCCGGGACCCGACCCCCAGCGACGCCCGCAGTCCTGACCGGCCGCGTCCAGGGCGGGGCGCGCCGGTCCGGGGAGCTGGAGAGAGTTCAGGGCCCTGGCACGGACGAGTTCCGCTCCTTCAGTATCGCCAAGCTTCGGGCCAAAGCCAAGGAGCACGAGGCAGAGATCCACAGCACCGCGGCCAAATCCAGACTGGAGCTGCTGCCCGGGGACACGGAGAGGGCGACCGAGCCTTTGTCTCCATTACACCCCGTTTAACCTGCAGCCACATTGTCATGTGTACTCTCTACTGATGCCCATCATCGAAGCACTGTGACGGAATGGAGTAGAAGCCAGATAAAAAGAACTATTCTGTCACACTGTCTTATTTGCTTTATTCTTTCATCTCATAAATTAATTGATTTATAATTTATACTTATCTGTCCTGTATCTATATAGCTAGGTTGATGCTGTACAGTAAATCCCATATCTGACTTTTTATGAATAGATTAATAAACTGTGCATTACAATTTGTTTCTGGTAATGTTTGCTTTTTGATATCTGTTCAACAGATAGTAGTGCAGTTGAAAAGCATAACACTTACAGTTTGAAGTAAACATTGCTGGTTGAAAAGAACATGGAACATCACCATCAATGTGACTCAGCACTTTGGCTGAACCTTGTAGATTTTTTATCTTCAGTTCTTTCATAGCTAGATTTATTATGTGGAGGACATTTAACAAACAATTTCCAGAAATAACATGACTTGTTTGAAAAGCACATTTTTTCCCATGTCTGAACTGTTGTACAGGAAAGCTTTGTCAGTGTTGTGTGACAGGATAATAGTGTTTTTGTTTCCTCTAGTTCACACTTACAGAATTTTTCCAAGAAAATATGTCTATCTATATATAAAAGGTAAAGGTATGTTTTCTCTGTCTTTATCCTTCCAGCTATGTGTAATGTTCAATGTAATCAGAGGCTTAATGTATTTTTTTTAAGGCTTAAATCTTTTGAAATTGTTTTAATTGTTTCTGAATAGTCCAGTTTGCCTGGATAGACACAAACTTTTGTGTGTAAAAATCTAATTTGGTTTTATTATCTAACACGTTTTTTTTTTGCAAAAATTTGAATTTAAATTATTTTTACTGCACCCAGCACAACCATGCACACATGCAATGAGACCCGGCAATCTCATAAGGTATACTACAACTATAGCATCCATGCATTTTCATATCTCTTCCTGTATATTTGTACGGAGCCCCTGCAGTTCCAAAAAATCATATTATTTTTATATTGTGGCCACAAAATGTCTTATGTCACATAAGATTAAAATTGCCATTTTTTTGGAGTTCCGTATGCATTGGCTCTCACAGATTATATAATTCTATGCTGTCTCAAAACTGTGTTTTACATATAGATTCTTTGGTGAATTTGTTTTTAAGTGTGGACAGGCAGTAGTAGTACAAAAGTAAATAACATTGTGACCACTAGATGGTGTATATTTTCAACAACTAGAACAAATTGCCATTCTCAGTTGCTCTAAATATTTGAAAATGCATTAGTATAGATATTTACCGTAACCCTGTGTATCTGGTTTTTGGCAGCTAGTGTGTCTGACTCTGTCAGTGTGTCTGACTGCTTTTGTACTAGTTTTACAGTCCACTATGTGAACTGTAATGGATGGGAAATTTGGATATACTGATATAAACCTTTAATTTTCTGTATACCATTGAGAATAACTTCCAGCCGGTATGTCTATGCAATAATGCTCACCTCAGATTTAAAAGGTGCTCTCAACATTGCACAAACACGCATGCCCTTAAATAATTGTTATGATTACAAAAAATAAAAACACAGGCTTTGGAGCTGAAGGTGAAGTTAAATTTTATGACCATGCATCTGTTTGCCCTCTGCTGGCTACATTTTAGCAAGGGCTTTCTCCTGAATAAATCATTATGTTCCCTCTTTCATCAGTGAATTAGTTCAGGCTTGGACAATTTATATTTCTTCTTGGCTGATTACCAGACAGACACTTGCGTGGAACACAATTTGCAGAACATCATTTCTGGCATTTCTTGCAATAAAGTACTGTGTAAATACAGGACGTACTCAACAAGACAAAGTTCAGTTGTCGTATAAATAATCTTTGTAACCGAACAAAAGACATTCAAGATTGTTCAGCTGAATATGCGCAGCTAATAAATATTGTGAGTACCAGTATTAACCTCTCTCTCTTGTACTGTAGAACTACATTTTCAATTGTGTACAGGCAAATACTCACACAGCAAATAAATACAAATGACAGACATCTGTCTTGGCTGGGCCGCAGGATGATTAATTTGTGGCCCTAATAACTTGTGCACACACAGTGTTTTTGTTGGCTGCATATAAATAGAGGCTGCGGAGTAACTTTTTCCAGATGTGGCAGTCAGGAGGGTATGTATCAGGAGAGCAGGGGGGATCGTTTTGGTGCTGTTCCCTCCGAACATGGTGAGAACAGCAGCTCCACATCGGATGCATTCTCTTCCCCTGAATCACCGAATTTCCTGTGAGGATTACCAGAGCTGGGGCCAGAGGCTATGCCTTTTTAAAAAACACGGGCCATGTTTGTACTGCCTAGGCTCTGTCAGGAAGCTCCATTTACATCTCACATGAACAGACTGAGGGGGAGGGGGGAACAAATCGCTTACTGAACATCAGAGGTAGACCACTAAATCACAATTCCATAAGCTGTTTACATTTCCTAGGACTTTACAAATACAGTACATACAAAGACTTTATCTAAGGCATGCTCAAAATGAGAGGATTCTACTTGTTTGTCAGTGAATTAGTTAGACTTGCATTGTTGAGAAATATTGGTCAAAAAGAGAAGGATTACATTCTTTCATTCTCTCCTTTGGAATTTATTGTGAGATAAACTTGGGTTTCAAACTCACATGCCAGAGATTCTATATGCAAGAGCACCCCCCTCTGGTAAAGAAAATACTGCAAATGGCAAGATCTCCTCAGAAAATAGTTTGCACACATTTCAATTTTTTTTCATACTTCATTTATCCAGGAGATTCCCATTAAGGTAAAAATATTTTTAAAGGAAGAATCTAATTTTACAGGCTAAAGTCTAGAAAACGTACCCTGTCTTACCATATGTCCCTAATTGTCAGAATGAAATACAAATGTAAATATGTCTATATTGTCTACAGGGCTGTATCATTAAACAATTAATGAAAACAATCACCCATTGCATTGCACAGCTGCTAAAACAGGCCCGATCAGAATAAAAAGTCAAATACTATTTATAACGTTTGCACAATACTAAATTCTGATGTCCCATAGTAAATACTAATGTGAGTCTCTCTTTAAAATACACTAGATTTAGTTGGGGTGATAACTTATATTTTTCATTGAAGTTCTACTGTAGTATTTGAGTTAGGAATGCAAACAATGCTCTCATAAATTGCGTGTCTTGATCCACTTCCCACTCAGGGAGCCAAGACCCCTACAACTCCTAAAATGGCAAACATATCCACAAAAGATGCATATTTGCCATTCTAGTGCATAGAAAATTCTAAACATAAGCTTAGCATTTGCCCTGAAAAACAAAGTGTAATTCCTGCTTGAGTGACTGCACATACTTTAATGTCAAGTACAATGATAGCCTAAACTGTTTATGGTGAGTGAGGTCACATCCTGGTACTTCCCTTGCTGGAACATCTGATGATGTCACCACACCGTTCATGGTTGCTACTTTCAATTAAAAGCAGCTGGTTCATTTAAACAGAATGGTTTTGGTTTATCCAATGTCATGCTCCCTTAATGACTGTGTCTGTTGAGCATTCCATGAAAAGCTGTATAAGCTTTCGGAAGTTCCAATGAGTTACCATCTGGGATTCACTCCATAAAGTACAGTACATTTGTCTCATGTGGTCTTAGAACCAGATAAGACATTCAGTATCCAAAAGACTGCAGTCCAAATGGGCTATTTCCTGTAGGATTTCCAACTTGCGATAACCACTCTAAGTACTTAACTGACCGCTGAGGCTGACAAACAGCCATGATGGTATGAAAATTAGCACCGCCTTCTTTGTCATTTAAGAAATGTCTCACTGTTTAATATCCTGAGACTTTAAAAGGAATTAATCTATTTTATGTAAAGCTAAATTGCGTTGATCCTCATTTGAAAACAGGGCAAGAAATCAGTTTTATATGTTTGCTTTATGTGTGACACAGTGCAATGCTGCCATTAGACATATGCAATAACTGTGTGCATACATGGTATGTGTCTGCGGTACTGTTCAGATAAAATAACATCACCAACCATGCATGTAATGTTATATAATTGCAAAAAGATGTCGTTTTGAATTTGTGAGGTACTATTTACAAAATTTAAATACCTGTGCTACTGAACTACGTTTTATCCTCGATGCCTGCCACTGTATGGTTTACTGCGGCCTGTTGTTTAACAGCCTCGGTTTCTTTGTAAGTCCACAAGCCTCAAGCTTTGATTTTAAGTGGTATTAAACTGTACTAATTATTAGCATAAGACTATTTTAACTGTAATCTTAATGAACTTTGTAAGCGAAAATCAATTCAACATGCATTCGTGTGTCTTCAAGGACAATATTGCAGTTGGATTGGAGTTAAAAATACATGACCTTTGGCTGACTTATTCACAAACAAATGAGTTGCTGGCTGCAATAAATGGTTTACTTCCTCTATTTCATAAATCGTAGCTTTCTTAAATTGCATTAATCCACGCAAGACAACTCAGTGTAGATTAGCTGTTCATACAGTTAACATACTGTATATCTAAACTAACCTTTGGCTTTGGCAGGCAACTTGAACATAAATCACAGTAATCATACACCATGATAAGAGCAACAGACTTCTGACATCCGTTTACACTCTCGTGTCAGGGAGGTAGGTGGTCTCTGTAAGCCAAATCATTCCCTTTAACTTTTCACAGTGCTGTAACTAAATTATATCAAGTGAAAATACTTTGTATCTAATAAACTAATAAATCAAGTACCTGTTTGCTGATATATTGTACATATTTTCCAATTAATACTTCCAACAGTTCTATATTTAGAATAGATTAATACTGTTATTAAGCTCCAGCTCTGTTGTGTCAGATCTGATGTGACAGAGAGGTACTTTCGGAAGAGAGAACAACACTGAATTTTGAAAGACAGATAATGACAGCAAGACATTAAGGGTAACCCCCGATGCTCCATATAGGACCCATGAATTACCACAGCTTTGCTGAGTTATCACTTGTGTGGTGCAATACAGTGAAAAGATACCATGGGAACATAAATGAATTTCCCAGTGTGACAAAACAGAACACAAGTTATTTAGGTCAATGTCCTCATTTGCATAGATAAAACAATACCATCATTAACATACTGTAGATAAAGCCAGCATATTCAAACCACCGGGTTAATGTTAAGGCTGAATTATTATTGTGTTGAAAGCAAATCTTGATCCCCCCACTGCAGTATTTGTTTACATAATCTTTTCCAGAGCAGTTCTAAGGGAGAAAAATATGAATGCAATCACCTGACTAATTTATTAATTAAATGATTTATTATTATTGCAATATTCCTCTTCTTAGCTCTTAATAAATACCCATACAGTATATGTAAATCAGTACACCAGGACTTATCAGTGTATTCATGATTTAAATGTTCATAAGTGTTTCCAAAATTCTATTCATGTACAACAGTAGCTAAGCTCATTAGATAAAGTACAATTATAAATTTAACATTGTTTTGGTGTTTTGGTCAGAGTGCAACATAACTGTGTAATGAATGTACAAAGCTCAATATTATGACCATTAAAGCATTCTGTAGGCCTATTCTAGTACAAAAATTAATTCCTCAGACAAAGGAATTAATTATTTAAATACATATTTTTAATAAGTCTTAATGAATTGTTATCATTTCATATTCATTCATTTTCTATCAAGCTTGTATATTCCACACGCCCTTGCATAATGAGTCTGACACAGAGACTGTAAAAAAATTCGGTCTGACACCGAATATAGGGTAATGGGCGGGGTTGTAAGGATTGACAGAGCTGTTAGCGCTATTACCTGGCGGATTTCCCTGTTCATCAGAGGCACTTCCGTTATTACACCAAATTAATGCACCAATATCCTTCATATTTCATGGCACAGGGTTCACACAAACACACACACACACAGACAAACAAACAAACAAATACATTTCAATTCTGTTTTGTTATTAACTGAAACATTTAATTTCCAGTCGTTCAGAGTCTTGTACTATATACATAATGACTCAAAACATGAAATTGAAAAACAAATAAAGCAATCAAATATGCAGTGGTTTGACAAATTCTAAACATCCAACTCTCGGAAGAGTCCAAGTTTTGCGAATTTGATTGATGATCGATGAAAAACAAAAAAACTTTTGACTCTCTCTTCCTCAGATTTATATGGAAAAATAACTGGGTAAGAGAAAGACAATTATAAGACCATTATAAGATATTCAGAGGGTGGCTTTAATGCTCTGATGGACTTTTCAAGCTATCAATCACATCTTTAAAATCAACTGGATCAAACACAGCCTCGCTGGTGGAGATAAGCAATGGTTTTGTATTCCAAATTTTAATTTTGAGACATGTGGCAGTCTAACATTTTTATCTTGTAATTTAAAGTGTAGTAAGCTCCCCTTCAAGTTGGCTCATTTTCAGAAGCAGTCTGTAGATTTCTAGAAACTAGAATTTAAGAATTTCTCTCCCCACATAGTATTATCGGGTATAACCAACCTGTGTTTATGAAAAATATGGTGTGATAAAGGCTTTATGTTTGCTTCAGATCTTTAGAATACTCAAGGTGGCCTTGTTTGTTATGTGGCCTTTTTCAGAAACATTAATGAGCACTTTCTAAGGGTATTCACGAAGCATACCAAAGGTATATCACCAAAGTCGGATCAACTTGCAAAAGCGCCCTTACTTATTTGGTGAAATGTCCAACCTTATAATTGGGAGGCTCTCTTTAAGGTCGCTTTATCTCATTCTGTTTCCAACTTGTTTCTCTTATTTCATAAAATTCTTCCGTGCTTTTTGAATGGTCTGTATGAAAAAAGATGCAACGTTATGTTGTTAGAATTATATGTTTGTTTCTTTGTTATGACATCTTGTAAAGAGGGAGGATTTGCTGATGCTATCTATGGTAGGCGGCTTCAAACTCCACCCATATGCGTCACGGCAGTAACCTATTCAGGTATCGTTAGTTTCAGTGTATTTTCTGTTCTGTGTTGTTTTGTGTGCATGAGCTCCGCGTGGTATTATGATTTCAGTGACAAGTATAAGAGTAGTTTTGATTATAAACAGTACAGCCTACTGAACTACCTCACAATTGAATTGGACGTAGCCTACTCAGCATTCTTTAGCAGTTTAAAACTTCAATAACTAGTCTAACTCTTCCTCGTTCATTCTTCGCCTACAGAATCAGCTGGAAAGGATGGCTGCCATTAAGGCGCTTCAGCAGTGGTGTAAAATTCAGTGTGATGGGTATCGAGATGTGAATATCACCAACATGACAACCTCCTTCAGGGATGGACTGGCTTTCTGTGCTCTTATCCATAAGCACAGACCGGACCTCATGTAAGAAACTTGCTACTTGATTGCATTATGAAAAAGTGTTCGAGCAAACTTGGCTAGCAAAGTTGCGAACGTAAAACTCCAAACGCTGACTGATGTTACTTGCTTATAAGAGTGGGATTCATAGCCATAGCATTTGTTTCGCCTTCAAATCTAAAGATGCAAACTAGAAATGTTGCTAATTAACAAACTATTAGCTGTTTGGTTGAATATTAGCTACTTGAATTATTATCGTTTTACTTCTAAACCAATGAAATATCCACAACCCGAGCAAATGCGCGCGTCTAGGCAAAGCCGGCGTGTTGGAACATGTCGATAACCATTTGAAAACAGTTTAGCAATATCTTGAAGTTTCGGTTTGAGCTGCATTCATGTAGTCATACATGCTACACGCTCATCCGAAAAACAGAATCGTGAAAATATGATATGTTCTGTTCAATCCCTGATGTTTTTAGTCTAAGACTAATACGGTCACGGCAGTTTTCGGATAGTAATTCCAAAATAGCACTAAAATTGTTTTCGTGAATATGTTCGTATGCAGCCCAATGGGATGTCTGACCACCAAGCGTAGGTACAGCGTGTGAGTAGACTTCTATGGGAGTAGTGGCCAGTCGAATGGAGCGCTCAGTTTGTTTGAGTCTTCGGGGAACCAGTTTGCTCTATTATTGCCAAAACACAAGTGAATATGACACGAGTGAGTTCAGATAACTGGCTTTTAAATATACACTTTTTCTTTTGAGTTACTGTCAGTCAACAAAATCGAAACCACACATTCAGAGTGCCAAGGGGCAGATCCAGTAGGCCAGTGTTGCAAAGTTCATTGTATTGGCAAACACTTGACGTATGAATCCATCATGCTGTTACACATGTGAATAGGATCAAAAATAGATAAGCTGCTTAATGCTGTTTATTCAGTAAACAACTCCGTGTTTGCCCATATCTATTGAAAGGGTAACCATCTGACTACAAATTGCCCATTTTACATATACAGGCATGGTCATTTTTTCACTCATTTTTATTTGAATAATTATAAAGTACATGTGACTTCTGTTCCTGCCTCTTGCCCAATGCATGCTGGGATAGGCTAGGATAAGCGGTTATAGATAATGGATGGATGTATGTGACTTCTGTGTCTTTATTAGTCCTGATTCTACACATTCCAAACCAATGTCTGAGATTTCCTCAGAACCCAGTTTTGGATAAAGGCTAGCACCAGTGTTCTTTACGTAAGGGTATACATTGGGATAAAGGTATCATGATTAGAGTGAATTAGCACTATCTCACATGTGCACAGATAACTTTCAAATACTCAGTTGTCATGCTTGTTAACTCAGTCACTGTAGCTAAGTATCCTTCACTGAATTTGAATCTGATCATACTGACATATGATGCCTACTGCATATCCATAGGTCCATCAGTTTTATTGTGATTTTTTTTTGTTAAATTCTGGGATTGATTCAAAAACACTGGGACTGGGTAGAGGATTGAAGGAAGAAAACAATTAAGTTGTCTTCAAAAGACAACTATGTGACACATCAAGTTTATAAATAAGGTTGTCACAAAGTTCACAGCACTTGACTGCTGATTCAAAGTTGCTCAGCTTGCTCGGGGCAGACAGGTTTTTTTATTTCATTTGACTGAGCATTCATTCAGTTACTGACAGGGAGTCAGGTCTATACTTCAGTACATACGTTTCCCCATGTTTTTGCTTTCAATTCACAGCACCCTAGTTATTTAAGCAATACATAGAATTTTGATTCTTCATCCCACAATGTGTAAAATTTGTCAACCAGTAGATAGCTGGAAGACTGAAACCTTCTTTCAAACATTATGGGCTGTGGATCTCTAGGGTCAGGAGTGGACGTCTTATGATTTCAAGGATCAAGATCTGTGGAACCCAGCCTAACTTTTTTTAGCCTAGTCAATTTGTATTATTTGTGTTACTTCAAGGTTGTGAGTTAGTCGGAAAGGATTCTTTAAAAAAAACAAATGCATGATTATTGGATTAAACAGTCAGATAGTGTCACAATTTAAAGCTTGGTTATATGGTTATTCTGTATCACTCCTGATTTTCCTAACTGGAAAAAAAAACAAGTTTGTTCTTGCCATTTTTAATTACACTTCCTCTGACAGGACAACAGAATTTTGACATCTTCAACATGACTGAAATTCAAACCATTGCTATATGTCATTTCAATGAGCAGTGAAGTGTCACTTGTAACCGTCATACATTTTTTTCAGGATAGCCAATGCATAAAGTTGGGATTCAACTTTATGTCCATGTTATCTTAAGGGTTTCGAAGAACTAACCAAGTTACTTTTGCCGATTCCTGTTGCATTACCACGTTTCATGGTCTCATTCACCTGGGAAATTTGTTATAAACTTTTTGTTACCTGACCCATGGAGTGGCGTCTTATCTGACCAATTAATTCTCTGCCTGATCCTACATAAACGTATCCAGCTGCCTGGTATAACTGTCCACATCTACAGTATATGTAGGTCAATCCAGTGGCACACTGGCATACTTTATGAATGGCAAAGCAGATCTTGTGGCGTCATTGTCAATAATATCACAAGAACACCAGGGTTCCTAAGTGGCTCAGTGTGTGAAGATGGATAATGTGATTTACCCAAGTAGTACATGTTCCTGGCTCGACATCCCTTGTTCTTCCTGGAACAACATTTCTCTTAACTAGTCATTGCCCTCTGATGTCATCAGTGTGTGCTGAACAACCCCAGGCTCCTGAGCCTTTTCAAAATTCCCTCAAAAACTCCCCAATTTCCAGAGAGGTACACTACTATGTGCACCATATCTCTGCATTTCTGTTTGCAAAATTGAAAAAAAAAAAAAAAAAGATTTAGTGGTTCACAAATTAATGCTTAACTAACTAATTCATGTTATACTGGGTTGTATTCATAGCTGAGGTAGTGTAGTGCTTAACTGAGCTAAATAACTTGCTCGTTAGTAGTTAAACTTTGCTGGTAACACTTTACGGTTCACAAATTAATGCTTAACTAATTAATTAGTTACATTGGATCATTGGTATATCTATCAAAATTTAGTAGATAGATATCTTCTATGTGTACCTATTCATACAAAATGGCAACAAATTGGCAAAAATTAAGTTACCTTAGTCATAACAGGCAGACGATTGTGGATCTGTATAGCCACAATGGTCCTGGATCAGCAAACAAATCTATCGTGGATCAACAAAGTGATAATCATCCTGAATCGACAGTAACAAATCTACCTAGGATTAACGTTGTGATGTTGGTCCTGGATCAGCAAATCTATTAAGGATCAACATAGCAATGATTATCCTGGCACAATTTTAGCAAGTCTATCCAGAATCAACGTAGTGATCATGGTCCTGAATCAACATCAGCAGATCTATTTGGGATCTACAGACAGGTGGCACATTATAGGAAAAAACTGAACGAATGAGTGGAGAAACATAACAAATGCAGATGCTTCCATACATGTGGCAAAAGGAAAAGACCTAAGTGACTTTGAAAGAGGGTTCATAATTGGGGCATGGATGGCAGGGGCTTCAGTCACAAAGACTGCTCAACTGCCTAGTGTTTCAACAGGAACAGTGACTAAAGTGACATCTTCATGTCACTTTAGGAAGTGGGTCAGAAATTATGGTCGAAAGTGCACATGACCGTGCTCGTACATTAGTGTGATATTTAAGGAAAATATAACCAAGCTTTTCCTCAGGTGACTGAGAATGTCCATGCAGGAAGTGATCAAGAACAGTCCATTGACAACTGCATAGAGAGGGATATGTAGTAACGTTGCAGTGCATAAACCTCTCATTACAAAGACGAATGCAACTTTTGAGTGTTCAGTGGTGCAAAAATCATACGCACTGGTCTACAGAGATGTGAGGAAAAAAAGTGATATGGTCAGATGAGTCGTCCTTCACCACATTCTTGACAAGTGGGCGAGTGCAGGTGTGGTGTACACTAGGAGAAAGGTAAAAGCCTGAATGCTGGACCCGTGCAGTGAGGAGGTCTGTTATGCTGTGGGGGGCATGGTTCCTGGCATGGATTGGGTCCACTTGAAAATCAGTACAAAGTTATCCTTAGTGATCACCTTTATCCTATGATGAAACATTTCTTTCCTGATGGGAGTGGTTTCTTCCAGGATAGCAATGCCCCCGTCCACAGGGCATAAGGGGTTTTTCTTATGTCCTGGCATTTTTTATATTTATAGCCATTACAATAAAGGCTTTTTAATCCATTCCTTTCCTCCTGTTTTTATTTTTGGAGTGTCTAAAACCCCAATCAGTTTTGCTTTACTATTGCTTTTTCCCCCAGTTTCAGGAGCACCCATCTTACATTGCTAATACATTTTTACAAGAGCAGTTTTATTTATTTATTTTTATTTTAAATCAAGGATTTTGTTCAGTGTAATGAACTGAAATGGGGAGCTACACAATAGCTTATCTCTCTGGAAAGCAGGAAGTTTTGGAGAATTTTGAAATGGCTCAGGGGAAGGTTATTCGGCAAACACTAATGACATCGGAGGGCAATGATTGCTCAGTAGTAATGTTCCAGGAACTATAGTAGTGATGTTGATCCCAGAGCATATTCTACTTGCCTAAATCATGTTGTGCCCTCTAAAGATACAAGTTGATTTGAGTTGGACCTATAGTCTGCACATTTGAGCTTTGGCTACTGCATGTTATTAGTTAGCAATATCCACTGCATCCAAACAGTAGGCTTTGTGTACCGGCAGTGGTAGGGTGAGTTTAAATAGGCTAAAGTTTCACAAATTAGCACTACATTAGTTCCCCCCATTGATTTCAGGCATCCGCTACCCTACCAGTTATTATCTGTGACAGATATGGCTTAACTCCACTGTTGTACTGTATGGCGTTGCCTGTAGTATGAGAAATGGTCGCTGACTCCCACATCAGTGAACTGTACAAGTGAGCTGGACTGCTCCAGCGTGTGCAAGTGCAGTTGACAGTGTGCTGAGGCTAAAGTCATACATGATTCCAAATTAGAAAAGAAAAGAAGGGGGGGGGAGTAGTGCTGGTTCCATCTCATAATGAATCTCTATTGCAAACTTACGAACTATCAATCTGATACAGTGATTATTATTATTATTTCTTAAATATTGGCATTGAAATGGATCATACAAAATATTGGTGATAGCTGAAAGTATTAAGTAACATTCTTTAGCGGATTTCACTTGACACAGCAAAACTTGGTATTACATATGTTATGGCTGAACTGTAAGAAACTGTATAGATTACTTGTCTCACAATATGTATGTACTGCCCAAAAAATACATGGCAACCACTGTATAGCCTATATATTTACTGCTTTGTTCTTTTTCTTCCAGAAACTATGATTCGCTGAGTAAAGAAAATGTCTACGATAACAACAATTTGGTAAGAAAAAAATAATTGTTCTGTGAATATTATCTTTTCTTTATTTATTTTTGTGACTATCCAGTGTATCCACACAGGGTGTCTTGGGTGTGTATTTTGGTACATATTGCATACATTGGGGTAATGCAAGCATGTTTTCTTATTAATAGAAGTATTAATAAGAAAACTTTAGCTTCTCAAAGATAAAATAATTTTAGTCCTTTTTTATTCCCAGCCTTGGGGCTTAATCTTAAATGTACAAATTCTCCAGCTTAAAGTTTAATTTTTAATTAATTAAATAGTTTAATTAATTGCTTGGCCAATTAATTAAATTTCTGTTTAGAGGTTAATACATTTTATGGGCAAATGACATGCTGCTCATAGAATATGAGCTGACTTCCTGTCGATAATTGGAAATGCAGAAGCTAGTAATTAATTGGTGTTTCATAAATTCCATCTTCTATAATAAGTCTTTAAAAATCTAAATTAGGGCAGCCAAGCCTTACTGTTTATGTGGAAACCTTTTAAATATGCTGCATTCAGACGGTGGTTTATGTTTTCAAAAGAGGGGACTTTTCTCTTGATCACAGTGTTCTGTTGTTGGAATTGTTCAACATCTAGTATAGTTTTAGCCTATGTAATTATAGAATGCAAGGTTTAAATTACAGCAGAAATTCTGAAATGCTATCAACTTGTGCTATAATTTTGCTTTTGTTATTTTCACTCATCATTTGAAATGATACCCATGTAAAATCCTCAATACCAGAAGTAACATTAATGGATGTGTCCATTGTCCAGAAAGAAGGTGTCATTTGTTGTACTTCTAACAGTCTTTCATTTGAAGGTTTCTTGGAATCATATTCTTGCTTAGTCTGGATCAGAGACTGTAAAAAATATGGACAAAGCTACTGTGACGTCACCCATTGACTCTCCGTGGGTCTCCGAAAATACGTTTTGAAGCTCAATGGCGGGCGCGGCCATTTTGGAGTTGGAGCCAAAACCACAGAGTTTAAAAGCCGCTCTGTGATTTTTACAATTTGATTGACAGTCCGGTGCGGAAAAGCCCATCAACCTGAACGAGGCTAGCTGACTGTCTGCCGTTATGTTTTAAAATATATTATCAGATGTTTACGGAGTTTAATTTCCATCCGTGACTGTACTGTCATGTAATCACGTTATATGTATGACATTAAAAATACAATTAGGCTATGTTCAGTTATCTTCAATTCATGTTTCTCAGCAAAACGAATATGCTTAACTAGCATATCAGCTTGCCAGTGAGCTAGGTAGGCTATCCGTGGTTAGCTCACGCATTAGCAATATGAACCACAGGGGAAGAACATTGACTACACTGATGGTCAATCAATCGGAGATGTGTAGGCTACTGGTGATTTGACTAGGCTAATTTTCGTATAACTGTCTGGTAGATCTGCTGTTAACCGAGCAAGTTATCGTCGTAGGTTTTCGCCAGTCAGTTAATGAGCCAGTAACTGCTACTACTAGCTACTCCATCGCCGTTTGTGGTGTTCACTTGCTGGGTGACGCTAGCTGACCGATCGTTCGCAAATCACTTTCTACCGAATAAAAATTAACACTGTCAGCGGTTATTAACAAATCTACCAAGTATTTTAATAACTGATCTGCAGGCGTGTAAATATGACAACGCACTTTGTACAGCAAGTTTTCCACCTGGTGGATGAAGACAAAAATAATGTAGCCTACGTTGAATTTCTAATTATTATTAGGCTATCGTTTTTTTCTTGTAAATCATCAAAACCAATGGAGAAAAGCCAATATACGCAAGGAGCCCCCAGAACCGATTCTGAGAACCACTGTCTTAAATGCCTAGCTTGTCGGTCTCTTAAATGCTAAAAACATATTCCTTTCTAAATGCCAAGATGGTTAATTTCGTTAAATTCTGTGTGTGTGATTTCAGCAAATGAACCTTGAGACTCTTAATTCGCTTCGTGAAACTGAAAAAGTGTTTATCCCAAAATCGGGATTATAATAGCTTTGTCACATGCGTGAAGCATGGCCCAGGTAGACATTTACGGAATGTACACGACTGACAAGCCGCCAAACACGTTTGACAGATTGAATGTTTGCCGGTTAAAGTTAGCTAGCTAGTCAAACGGCTTGGTAGCCGAAGTTGCGAACTGTTTTAGCACAGGCTACTACTGGACTACCAAATAAAGCAGGCTGATTACGCTTTCTGCCAAGTAATTATTTGGTTAAGTAGGCTAAAGGAAATAGTAAAAATGACTCGGCTACCGAAAAACTTAAGAGGAGGATTATTTTATGATCGTCTAGTGCAGCTGTAAATAGCACACGCCATAATGAAATCACCACGAAATGGGATGCCTGCATTTTCAGACTTAGCACAGGCGGACCGTAGCCGGAGCCGCAATGGCAAGGCCAAGAAGCGCCACCGCCCACCCCAGTGACCATAGACTGTGGCCCCTACTGTAGCATAGTCCTCCGAAGTAATCCGGAAGTGACGCAAGCTGTACCTCATTGGTCCAGAACAAATATTGGCCCTGTGCCCAAATGATGCAATAAATCATAAAATAGACCCATGGACAGTCATAAGACGAATAAAATACACCTATTATGACTATTTGTTCTTGTGAGAAAAAATTAGTGGCTTTGTATTTTTATTGCATTTGTACCGTAGACTTACATGGAAACCGGATATGAAAACACCTATACTGGAGCCATCCGTAGTGGCGCTAGTGAGCAACCAGGAACTACAACACCAGGAAATGAGCTTCAAAAACGAAGTCTGGTTTTGGCCGCTTGGTCTGGATGTGCCTGCGTACTTAGTCTTGAGCCAGAGAATTGCTGAAGGGGCTTTGGTTCAGGGTCACATTGCCTCATCAAGTTTAATTTCAACCAACTGACTTGCTTGTTGGATACTATCCCTTACAAAACATGTGCCTCTCTTTCAAACAATGGAATTTCCAGAACGAGCGGGAATGTTAGGGACTTTCTCGAACACTGTTCATAGCCGAATTGTTAACAGCAGTTTCAGTCCAAAACGAAAGTCAGCAAAGCTTGCATAAACACTGCTCCTTGGAATCAGATGACCAGGATAACAGGCTGTGGCTTGTGGCTTCTGATTTATGGGAACGTTTGGCGATAAAGAAGACCTCTATGCTTCCTTGAAATCTGCACTGCAGTGTCAGGCCTCGGTGTTGCCCTCTGAATTCATGCAGTGAATGTCCCACCTCTTGTGGGCGTGCAAAGCAGCTTTAAAATGAAGCTGGCCTTTATACCTTAATGTGCTACTGCTGAACTGTGCAGACAATGGAGCTTCTCAATAGAGCACGTGTCAAATCTGTTTGTCCCCAGCTCTGATCAGTGCTATTTTTTGTTCTTATGTACATTCCTTATCTTTATCAGGGACAGATATGGTAAAAAAAGTTCAAAAACTCACTCCAGCAGACACATAGGGTTTGCAACAGAAGGAGAAAAAATGTTTATCACTGGTTTGATTGTTCTGCTCTTCTTCCCAGTGCATAAACGGTTGACCTGTTCATCCATGGTTTAATAACAGTGAATATACAGGGTTCTCTGTAGAATTAACATGGAGGTGACATAAGGTGTTTTTTCTCTGCTCAAAGACTAGCTTTGTATTGCAACGTTCTGGTAACATTTTTGTGTCTCCAGTGCTGCCTGAGGATGAGAGTGCGATTTTGAAACACGTTGTGGCATCAGCACATAAATTGCAGTGCAGATAGCCTTTTTGCTCCTGTGGCTAATTATTTGCTCTGTGCAGTTTAAGCCTAATTAATTTATTTTTCTTCAGTACTCAAGAGGTTCCCAATTTTTTGTGTGGTAAGAAGTAAATCCATATAAGAACATGAAGTCTATCAATGAAAGTCTATCAAGGTGTGTTCAGCTACTGTGGAAATACAGTGAACTGTATTCTCTTTAAAGGGGGTAGTGAAACAGGAAAGGGTGAAAGAATGGCTTATAGCTGCAAATGTAGTCAGGTAGCAGATAGTTATCTTCTGGTGGTATCAACTGTGACAAAAGCATAGCTGTAGCTGTGAGGAGGAAGTAAAAATATAGCCATATGAATGCTTGGTCAGTCTTAACCAATGTGGCTTGAATACATAGCTGACATAGCTGACTAAACTGTGTCTTACTATAATCATTGCATTGATGTCACTTTATTTAAGCATTTCACTTTCACATTCAGTCAAAAAGTCCCACTCTCCTGACAGTCTCTTAGCTGTTGAACACTTTCTGTTTGCAACAACAATGACCATGCCTGTTTGAGTTTTACCATAAAGCAAAGTTAATCACCAGCTTAGTGTTTGTTGACTTGGTGTAGAATTTGCTGGTAATGTTATATGTGCATGTTTCAGGTACTGCAAGTGTTCCTGAATTTAAACATGCCTTTGTAATTACCGGCATTGGCTGGCCTCATCTCAGCAGGCAGTGTTTTTCCAGAAGTTGAGCTGTTTGAGGGAAAGGCTGTTTGTTGGCAGACAACACAGCCACCCGTTTTTTTCCACTCTGCAGTGCAGTAGCTCACGGTGAATACAGGCTGCTGTGGACTCCTGACAGAGGTAATCCAACTAGTTTGGCCTTGTAGGCTATGTTCTGCTGTGCCTCCTTTTGAAGGCAGGAAGTGTAACCAAATAGAAGCCAAATGACTCTTACATCACAGCAGGGAAATTTCCACTTTTTAGTACCTTTGTTGGCTTCCTCATAGCTTCGCTGCCGTAATGAAGCAGCTGGAGTTAATATGTAATGTAATACCCACCACGTACAGGATAATGAAAGCAAGAAGTTTTGCTCCCACCGCGTTAATGTGACTGAGTGACTCACGTTAAAGACGAGCATGTGCTCAGCTGCAACTCCCTCTGTCCAGACTGGAGCAGCTGTGTCACTGCAACTTCGTAATTTCCAGTTAGACTGAAGGACGTGCTTCTTGAAACGTTTAGGCCTTTTGTGTAGCAATGCCATTCGTGTCATCATGACTGTGCAAATAATACAAAATTACCTCAGATCCTCCCTGCTATAGTAATGGCATAAAATTACTTAATTAAAACCACTGCTTCCTCTAACATTGTAGTGCAGAATCTTCAGCGTGGATTTGTGGACAGGACTCTTATTTTCCCATTTTCTGTGGTAGAGAAAGGGGCCAGATTTCCCCAATTCAAAGTATCACAGTGTCAGGCTGGAGAATGAGTTTTAGTGGACTTTGGTGGAAACAAACCTACATGACCTTCAAGGATATGAATGGTGTTAGACACTGATTGTCTTTTGAAAAAGAAACACAGCCTTTCCTTAATATTAATGAATATGAATTCATGTAAAGGCATTCATTACAATTTAGGAACTGTCAACAGAGGGCTACTTGATATTGGTGTTTCATCAATGTCAACAATATCTACAATGGATTTTGCCTTTGTTTATAGAAATGCATGTTATAGTTTCTACATGCATTTAGAGAAGTTAGAGCCCTAAAACTTAAGACCCCCATTTGCAAAAATTGTGATTGATTTGGTGTTCTCTTAATGGTGTTTCTGTTAAAATGTGCTCCCACTGAAGTATGAAATTCCTTGTCAAATCTATATATGAGTGTTTTAGTTATGGAATTATTGAGCCTACAAGTAAGCTGTCAACAGCAGGATTTGATAGGTGGATGCATGTACTGGTTTTGTGACCTCAAGGAATTATTTTCATTTCATTTAACCATACTTCCCACTGTATTCTACTCCTGTTGCTTTATTATGCCACAGGGGCTGATATAACAGCACCGAACTTGCCTGAAGCGTTAGCAATATTTCTGTAATGTGAAAGTTGGCATTGCCAACCGTGATAGTTGTGAGGTTTTTTGTAGCAACATTCATTGCATTGCAGGGGTGCAAAATTTGAAGTCAAAATTGTTCATTTATGGAGATTTTTCCCAACAGGTTTCAGATAAATGAATTTTCTTGATATTTTTAGAAAAGTAATTGTCACAGAATCTCGATTCTGTCACAGAACCTAGATTCAGTCAAAAGAACATTCCAGACACATTTTATTGTTTTTATGATTTAAAGAGAATGAGATCTATGAAGTAATGAACATTCAACAGCATATTTCCATACCACATTCAGAGGTAGCATAAGGGAGATCTTGGAACAGTTTCACACCTCAGTGGGTGGCATCAGACAATGGTGTCAAGACAGATCTTCCTTGGAATCTGAATAATCATGCACGCGTCAGGGGCCATATGAGGAAGCAGCTACTGATAATAATAACTGGACATATTTCTTTGTTTATTGGTGAGTTTGTGACATTATTTTTCTTTGTTACAAAACTGTTCAAAAATATTTTCTGGTCATTAAGCATTGCTCTATTAAGCATTGCAATCTGCTTAATTAGCATGTATAGATTAATCTGTCCATCGCTTTCAGTCCTTCCTGATGCCGCATTACATTGCTTATAAGGTCTAAAAATGCCTAGCTGTCTGGTTAAGGATTGCAGTGTGACGTGGAAGGGTTTGGCAATAAATGTCAATCATCCTTGATCTAATGAATATTCATGAATGAGGAGATGGGCCCAGCCCTGATGAGGGATATAATGTGGTGTGAATCATTTCAGTATTTTAATAGTTCAATTAAATTTGATGAAAAACCCACATGAGGTATATTGTTGTTGTAGAGATAATTTGTCACAGGAAAAAGAAACACTGGAGCAGACTTAAGGGCAAAATGGTGAGAGCAGAAAATGTATAATATGCTACCTTTTTAAACTCTTTAAGGCTTGCTGAACTGGACATTTATTTTAATCAAAATCTTATAATGTGATGTCTTTAAAACGTATGTGTGTTCATTTTTGCGTGAACATAGTTTCCACAGACCCATGCGGTGTTGATATACTATAAAGCACATTTCCCTGGGCTGCCAAACCTGTATGTTAGCTGTACCTCAATGTAGACAGAAGAGCTACAGCAAATTGACCTGGGCCAACAGTATGCAGGTTAATTCCTTTTGCAATTTTTAGCTTTGGAGTGCATAAAATTGGCATAGCCAGAAGGTGTCTTTGAACAAGTTGTTCTCCTAGCAAGGTAGTACAGTGCTCACACATCATCAATAGTTCACTGTAAACAAAATATACCTTACAAATTTGCAAACACGTATGTGTGGTCTTACAGTAGGTGTTACCTAAACAGTTATGATGGGGGATCTCAACAGAATTCAGCAGTCAAAGGGAAAATTACAGAGACGCACATATGCGCAAGCGCACGCACAAACACACACACGCACACACACACACACAGTAACATTCACACTTGCGCAAACTGCCCAGTTAAATTTAAGCTTTTCTTGGCAGTCCCTAATCTGCCATCTCACTCTTACTTCTTCCAAGGCTTTGCAGGCCAAAGGAAATGTCCTTGTCCTTGCTCCCGGAGTGTGAGGCTATTCTTCACATGCTTGGTCTAATCTGTTTCTGGAAACCTTTAATTATCTGGTCATGTTGATGCAGTTAATTAGGCAGCTGAGCAATATGGAATAAGCCCAGCAGGCCCTAGATATTTCAGAAGACATTCTGATTTTCTCCAGATTTATGGGGCTAAAGATACATTTCCCGAAATGACACAAAAATATTCTGCTAAAAGCCAGTTTGTTGTAGATACTGCCATTAGTAGACACTGCCATTTTAGAGAGGCCTCACTGAAGGGGCTCTTCAGAGAAATCTCTCTGCCACAAAAGAATGTAATTACTTGTATATTTGTAATCTGAATATATACTTTCTCCTCATGTTTTATATTTTTTTTATAAAAATAAAATCATGCAAGGTCCACCCTCATTTCTATATCAGATGGGCTTGGCTGTAACCTGTGAGCACCTGGAAGTCATCACAGCGGCCTGTGCCCGTTTTGCATTGCAGGCGTTCCACGTGGCAGAGGACCAGCTGGGGATCCCCGCGCTGCTGGATGCGGAGGACATGGTGGCACTGAGGGTTCCAGACCGTCTCAGCATCCTCACCTACGTGGCCCAGTACTACAACTACTTCCACGGCCGCTCCCCCAGTAAGCTCGTCGCCATTTACCTACTGACCCACTGAGCGCGGATGAGGTCACTACCGTCATCATCTTCTGTCGTCCACCGCTGGTGGCGGTGTTTGCGTTTATGGGTGGCTCAGGCTATAAACACACTGTGTCTTTAATCTCCTCAGGGCGCTCTCTGTGTTTTTGTTAAGTTGTTGATGAATCGGCAAAACCGGCAAACCAGGAGCAATCAAGTGCAGGAATTGAGCCTTGGATTTTTTTTTTTTAAGGCCGCATTTGAGGGGGTATAATGGTCCCGCTTGTGTACGGGCTACGCGCGCTTTTGCCTCCGTTAGGGATTTTAGTCTGCGGTCATATTAAACACGAGTGCAAAAGTGCTGCATCCACTCAGCCTAATTGCACTGTTAACATCAATCATGTTTTACTTTAAATACTCCCGGGGAAACTTCCGGAGACCTTTACAAGAATCTATTCATTAGGAAGCAACTTGCTGAGCAAGGTCTTTTAGGAGCTTACAGCTGGCCAGCCTAATGCTTTTAAACTCAATCAATAGTTCTGTTTGAACAGCTTTTCTTATTGGGAGAAGAAAAAGCTACCCAAAGGTTTTTAAAAATAATTTTTTAAGAGCACGTTGTTATTTTTTTATCCCTTAAAAAAAACAATTTAGTGTCATAATTGTATTCTCAGCATGTGTTAGCCTGTGTTACCCTCCTGAGCTCGTGGTTTACAGCTGCGGTAATATTATATTGCTGAAAGGCATTACTGCAAGGCTGCACTCTGCTGAACTAATAACAGGCATAAAGGAAAATAAATGTAATGTATGGACTTTAAATAAATAATACGCAGAGACTTGGGAGCTCCTCTCACTGACGAGCGATTGTGGACATCGAGAGTGAATCTTTTAACACAAGTCTCTGAAGCAGGACTGAGATGACAAAATGGCCGATTTATGTGTAGCAGCCTATGGAATTCCTCCTACATCACCAGTGACAGAAGAATGCTGTTTTTGGGAGGTCGTTTCTGATCGTACGTGCCTGTTTGAAAATGTATTTTTTTTTTTTTGCTGCGGCGTGGCTGTGACACTGGATCACATTGAAATGCGTCCCTGCTGCATCCGACTGCAGCGTCTGAGACGGGGCGACTCCTGGGTCGTTAGTTTGCTCTGTTCTCTTTTCAGAAGCTCCCGGCGCACTTATTTCTCACAGCTGTGCTTTGCTCTTTCAGTTGGAGGAATGGCTGGTATCAAGAGGCCAGCGGACAGCTCCACAGAGGAGCCATCGGGGAAGAAGAATCCGCCTGTGTCGGCCAAGCAGTTCCCTCCCAGGCCCGCCTCGGTTGCCGAGACGCCCCCCTCCATCAGTGTAACCACGCCCTCCAAACCGTCCCCTAGGCCAACCAGGGCGGCTAATGAGGCGAGTCTCATCTGCACGGTCATTATGTCACAAACACGGCTGCTGTAGGATGGCCGTTTTTGCTCGCGATGGACGATATCAAGAAGGATATTTTGTTTGAAATGGTCGACAGAACAGAAGAGCAGTAGCTGCTGTCTGTGTTGCTTTGAAGAAGTTTGTTTTGCGAATTGACCTCTGCCTTGCTTGAATTGCAGCTGGAGTGTGAGATACGTTATGGCATACTGACTGCACATTCAGAAGACATTACACATTACGTGACTCCTCCTCCCTGTTCATCACTCCTGTCTGAACTGGCAGTGCGATCTGTGCCCCCAGCTCACTTAGGCAACCTGGTTTTCCTGTCTTGTAACATTGTGGACACTCCTTCACAAAAATAATATATCCTTGTCTTAAGTTCAGTCTGTTCTCCACAGTACACTGTGACTTGACTTAACAGAATGCTGTTTGGGCTTATAGCAATAGAATGTGGAACAACAGTGTCGGCATTTGAATGCAGATGTGGTATAACATTTTACAATATCAATATTTAAAAATGCAGTTTAAATATTTGATTGTCTCTGTGTCCCGGTTGCTTTCCACAAGTTCAGTGTTGATCCTTTATACACCAGACATCTGTGTGTCGTAACAGTTCCAGTTAGGTTTTCTCTCATGTGACTTATGGTAACTTTAATTTACTGGCTTTTTGGTAGCCTATATCTACCGGTGCACATGTCTGCACCCATTCAGTTATTGCTGTTCTCTGATTGGTGAGGCATGCTCATTTTCACACCTGCCTCGGAAAAACCAAGGGCAACCGGCCAAATAACTATATTTAAACGCATAGGTATCATATTTCATAACAGCTGTGCTCAGCCAGTGCTGAATCCCTCCCTTTTACACAATAGGAGATTATCATTGTTTCCTTAGCTTTGTTGGGTGTGACACAGGACTCCATTGTGGCTCTGTGTTGGCCTGTGGGAAAAAAACTTCAGCTCTATTAAACAATGCTAATAGACAGACGACTGGGAAAGTGTCAGTCTGCTGTAATTCAAGCAGCAATAACAATGTAGTGCTTTGTTCATGTTTAATGCCCAGAATCAGTGAAATATTCATTCGAATTTGGAATGTTTGGCAGTGATTGTACACATGAAGGTATTTATTTCAGCTTCTGAGAAAGTTTTTGTACAGTAGATTGTAATCAGTCTGTGTAATTTGTTTGAATTTTGCAGTGCAATGTATGAAAGTGTTCTGAGCCTTTGTTTATAACCACACCATGCTCTTGTCCTTTCAGCTCAACAGATGGCATTTGAGCACCCTCTAGTGTAGAAAACTTTGACTACTGCAGTGTATTGAGAATCTTTGGTTATATATTTGGTTGTGTATTTTTATTCTGTCATGTTGTCTGTCAATGTAGGCATATGCATGCTGTTTGTTTAATTTATTATTGTTTCTTGTTATCTTAACTTACCCACTGTTTCCCTTATTTTGTCCTCAGAAGAAGGTTTTGGTCGAGAGTTCCAACACAGCGGGTACCCGGAGCAGTAACTGTGCTGCTTGTAAAGGCCACGTTCACCTTGTTCAGCGACACCTGGTGGACGGGAAGCTGTATCACAGGAATTGCTTCAAGTAAGGCTCGGTGTGCAAGGCCGAAATTAAAAGTCTTTCTGAGCATAAATGCGTGTGTGTGAATACAGACTAACATTTCTTGTTTTACTTCCAAAAGGTGCAGTGAGTGCTCCAACATCCTTCTCTCTGGAACGTATAAACCTGGGTCTGCGCCCGGAACGTTCATCTGCACCAGTCACCAGAACGCCCCCGGCAGTGGGCTTTCAAACAAAAACGGGCCGGCCGCACCCAGACTGGGACCCACCTGGCTGGTCAACAAGAATGACAGACGTGAAACCCCGCGCCCTTCCTCTGCACTGTCCACCCCAGTCAACAGCAACGCCAGCCCCAAGCCCTACACCCCAGACTCTTCCAAAGCCTCCACCCCCACAAACGGCAAGGCCCAGGAAGCGCGACGTAAGTTCTTCGAGACCACGCCCACGGCGCCGGCCGACCCGCCCGCCAGCAAGTGGCCCTCCACCCCCACGGAGGGCGCTGGGAAGAAAAGAGTACTGCTGAAAGTGGAGGAGCCCAAAGACAAAGACAAAGCCAAGGCGCTGATTACAAAGAAACTGACCGAGGGTAACGGCAACAACAACAACACCACATACCAGGCAGGCCTCCGGCCCACAGACAACAAGTGAGTCCTTGTGATGAATGTTTCCTTTGTTTGGACTGATTATTTCATGTGCTGGAATGGCATGCAGTCATTTTGAAGTTTGTGTGGACTGGAGCATAAGTGCTTCTGTTCAGCTATCAAAGGTTCATCAGAACCCTGCACTTTACCTCTGTTCTAAATACTCACTAACATTCTATTTCAACATGCAATTTGAATTGGTTGAATTATTTACCAGATATTATTTATTTGCTGTAGTAATGCCACGCATCATAAGTAGCCAGTGAGTGGATAAATCAGTTCCACTTATCACCAACGCGATGTCAAGGTACTTTAAGGTACTCCACTTGCATTTGTTTTCACAGAAATGACATATTTCTGCATATTTCATATATGCTACGTGGTGGCCAGCTCCAGCACTCATTTATAATAACACGTGCTCCTGTGAGATTAGGACACATGAGAAGCAGTCTTGCTCATTCTCAGGTAATGAATATGAGTGGCAGAGGTGAAAGCCTTTCTCACAGGAAGAAACGCTGGCCTCTTGTGGCCAAGGTGCCTTGTGTTTGGCTACCTGTTTGGTTTCAGAGAGGTTTGGGAAGGACTTCATACTCTATTTACAAACAGCCAACGCATTTGACTTTGAATATAATCCGGAATTATGGCCTGTCTACCTGTTTGCATGACCATTGGCTAAGTGTTAATATTAAAAGGCTTCATTTAGCTGGAACCTTATGGAAATTATGTGCAGATAATATCGTCAAAACTGTAAATTATATTTTCAGACAATGCACACCTTTAAGAATTATTGCTTTATGTATTTATCCAGAAAAACCTTCGGATTTGCTCATAAATACAGAAACAAATTCTTTCCGCTGGCTGTGCCAGCCTCCTCATTCTAGAATGCATCTTTTCAGTTATGTAAATGAAGTTTTGGATTAATATACAGCTTCAGTATCTTCTATTATGAGAGATAAGTGGATTACAAATGAGGAAGATATTTTGAGAAGGCGAGGCTGTGTTTGATGGTAGTTTAGATTTTTTTTGTTGTTGAATTGGAAACAGTTTTGTTTGAAATGAATAGCGGTGTTGCGCTTGATTGGCAAACTTAGATGTTAAAAGGCAGAGTATTGCCAGACAATATAAAGTGCAAGCTGTTAATAACCGCGATTGTTATAGAGCGCAGCAGATGCAGCTCAGAGAGGGGGGAGAGAGAGAGAGAGAGAGAGAGAGAGAGAGAGAGAGAGATGTGTGAAGATGGTTAGAGATGAAAGGTAGCCGAGACTTGCTCATTTCTCTGCGGCTCGGATGTGGAAGTAGTCGCCGCGCAACTTCCCCGGTGCTTCGGGGACCTGGGCTGTTTTGAGCTCTAATCTGGTAAGCCCCTTTTAATACCAGGCATCACAGACCAGATTTAGGAGGGATTTCTTACCAAATCTTAATTAGTAACTTTGTTTGTGAGCGGACAATCAAGGGTTACCCCGAGCCCGAGCGCGGTGTATCTTCTTATCCGGGCCCTTTAATGTGCAAAGCAGCCTGTTGGTAGGGATATTACTGTCCTCCCCCCACCCCACATCTGCTCCTGAAAGCAGCTGGGAGAATGTACATAACCGTTGTTCTTTTCAGGTGTTATATCACTTTACCTTTTACTTGATTTTATATTGCTAATTAACAGGCTTTCAAAGAGTGTTTGTTTTTTTCAGCCATTTGAATTAAAATTATTGAAATCTTCAGAGTTTGTGTTTGGAGGTTGAAAAATCAGTGATGTCGCCATAAATTGTTACTGAAATGGAAATCTGAGATGCTTTTAAATTGTTTGTGTAGATTTGCTTCAGAATAGAACATCTGTATATAGGAATTCCTGAAGCAGATTATTAATTTTCTTTGCTATTGATCTTTATTAAGTCATATCACTGCATTCAGACTATTAAACTTTTGATGGCAAGGAATATTTTGAAGGGCCTGTCTATTCTGTTGACCAAGTCGGCCATGTTTCCTCAGGTTTGGTAACAAGCTGAGTCCTGCTGAAACTCCCAGCAGGAAGAAAGGTCAGGAGAGCTCTGGTGTCAGAGGATTAAAACCAGCCGAACCTTCTCTTCCGCAAAGCACTGCCAAATCCACCCCAGGACCCCTCTGGGTCAAGACCAACAACAAGGAGTCTCCTAGACCTCCAAGTACCTTCTCCTCAAACATCAAAGGTACAATTTGCATTTTGGATTTTAAATGCGATTGCAGTAAACATACTAAAGTAGCTGAATCATTATGAATTGATAAATTGATTAATTATCAAATTGATAATATTCAGGAATCACTTTTTCATTTAATGTGTATATAAGCTTTGCTCTGAACATGTTGTATTTTTTGTACAACAGATTCCAGTAGCTCGGAGTCCCCTTCAGACTGGCTCACAAAACTCAAGCCTGTATCAAAAGGAGCCAAGTAAGTTTTCAGGGGTCTTTACCTGTAGCTCTTATCCACTTCAGGGTCTGTGGGCGTGGTCACACAGGTGAAAAAAAAAAAACCAAAAGGCGGTCCTCAGGACCAGAGCGCTGACAGCTCTGTGCCTTCATTCTGCAGCCGGGTCCCCTGTCCGTCTGCGCCCGTCTCTGTAGTGATTGGCTGGCTGAAAGTACAGCCTCTGTCCCTCCCCACGGAGTGCCGCATCTGAGTCCCGCCCCCTAACGCACCTCCAAATAAGTACACTGAGTCGCCCCCCCGATGGCCTTTCTTCCACAGTTCCATTCCGACCTCCTTAAAACACCCGAGGTGAGAGAGAGCCATTCGGGATGCCCCCTCGCAAAACGGGGCATTGTGTTCTCACGTTCTCCCCCCCCTTTCTCCCGCAGGACTGCCGAATCTAAAGAGCCCTCGTTCAGCGCGGGGACAAAGAGGGCCGAAGTCCCCCCGAGGCCGTCGCCCAGCGGCCCCGCCCCCGCCCGGCCCACAGTGCCCCCTGCCGGCTCCCCTCCCGCCGTGCCCTCCAGCCAGAGGGCGGCTTCTCCTCAGCCGCCACGCAACGGGGCCGGTAGCTGGGGTGAGGCCTCGCTCTCCTCAACCGCTCCGCCACCGCGGCTGTAGTCCTGCTGCTCTTTGGCGACTGTGTGGCACAAAGGCCTTTGATATAACCTTCTCTTTATGCGCTGCTCCGTAGCTTAGCGGCTAGCGAGCTCTGGCAGGGTATGCAAATGGTGGCCGACGTTGTTTATTTAATGCCGCTGCGGGCCCGGTAGAAATCCGCAGTGAAGTTTCCTCTTGAAGAAAACTTTCTTCAGAAAGGCTTTGCCTGCGTTTGCTCGTCGGTTACGACGGGAAGATGCGCATTCGGGAAGAGCGTCTGTCAACCTGCCACCGGCAACAAAAGCAAATCACAGTTCCCACGCATCCTGAAAAAATACTGGAAACTTGAAAATTAAGTCTTTTCTCAGGCCTGCTTCCTTTGTTCAAATTTCACTCGATATGGGCACCGATACCTACAGTTTTTCTACCGTGTATTTGCTGATATACACCAAGTTTTAGCCGTAGCATCTCTTCATTTTGTTCATTTTTTGCCCATCTTCAAAACCAAGGCTTGTAGTTCTTCAGCCAGGTTTCCTAAAAGCGTGGCCGCTTTTAATTTAACTTGAATGCTGAACTCAATGGATGAATGCAACAAAGGAAATGATCTGTTTTTTTTCCTCCCTATTTGAGCTAATTTATTCATCTGCCTTTTTAAGTCTTTCAAAATGAGAAGGGATCATCATCCACAAATGCCTCCCAGCCTGAAGTGAAGTCACCCAAGGTAAGTTTTAACATATTAATTATACTGCAGTGTGCTACATGACTCGCTGATGTGCGTGTGTGTGTGTGTGTGTGTGTGTGTTGGGTTAAAATTGGCAGGAGCTTATTTAGAGTGGTGTAGATAAGGCAGCCTGGGGACAATATTATCTTTAGATAAAATGCACAGGAGACAAAACCTTGAAAGAATTAATTAAATTGGCGTCAACAAGATGTACAGTTTTCCGTGAAGTTTTTTTTCCCCTCCCCTCCCCCCATTCCTGGTGCCTTACCTTCCTGCAGGCTTTTTACGTATTATGGTAATACATCAGAAAAATTAATTTACAGGCCACGAGTTGCAAATTTGTCATCTACAGTTCCATTTGGGGGAAAAAAATCTCAAAAAGGAGTAAATCAAAAACAAATGCATAATTTTATAATAACGAAAACCTGGCTTTTCAAAGTAAAGCTTTTTTTTATATTACAGTCACTATGAAGTACCCGGCCACGCCTTCTCCATCAACAAAATTGCCAAAAGCCAAAATAAAAAAGGCGCCATTAATGCAATTTGGCATAAGGTGTTATCCATGTCTAAGTGAAAGCATGTCTTAATTAAAAGATTTTTTTTTTGCAGGCCAAGCCTGACTTCATCCCCAAGGAAGAGATTATGAAGGAGCTGGAGGATATTGAGAACAGTCTGAATGAACTGGAGAAGAAGGGAATAGATCTGGAGAAACAGCTCCGTCGCAGTGAGCAAGGTAAGGGGGAAAAACACCCTGCCACCCTCTCTTGCCCCCTCCCCAGTCCCCCCCCACGTCTTCACAACAGCTCCCTGATAGCTGACTGACTGGAGCTGACAATAAAACAAGGGGGGCACCCTTGGTCCGGGAAGAGAGATTTGCATTAAGGGATGTGTGTTTTTTTTTGTTTTTTTACACTGGCACTGTCACGGTTTAATGCTGACATATATATACACAGCATTCAGCCGGGTGATTACCGTGTTGTGCTTTGGATCTCAAGCAATATATTACCGCATGAGCCGGGATGCCAGGAAATGAGTTGAGACCTCAGAGGACGGCGGGACGCGGATAGGCTGACCCGATCATCAAGTAAAAATGTCCTCGACGTTTCGAGTTTGAGAAGCTGACAGACATTAGGGCGGCACGTCCTCGGGGTGCTATCCGAATAACCTCGGCGCTAACGCGCAAAACAAGGAGGAGGCCTGAAGGACGGAGTCAATTCTGCCTGCTCAACATTCCATCGTGAAGACATTTTATGGTCTGTTACTCCAAAGTGGGCTTAAATCATCACTGAGCGTGTGCAAAAAAAAAAAAAAAAGAGAAAGAAAAAAGCTCCAGGTCCGGAAGACCGAAAAGGCTGTTGTCGGTTGTCGCGCTAGCGTCAAAATATATGTGCTTTCGAAATGTACGCCATCTCTGCTTTTGGAGAGCGGTAGAGTGACAAATTTGTGTTTGACGCTCCGCCCTCCTTCCTGGAACGAAACGAATGAGATCATTATGTAAAAGGTGATAGATTATTCTTAGATACTGTATGCATGTATATTCGGGGCCAATCTCGGAGGCTTGTTGACGAACGCAGGGCCTGCCCACACATCGAACCCCTGCAGCTGATCGGCGTCTTCCTGTGCCACGTCCCCGTGTCTGTCGTGGTCCCCGGTAGCCTGTTGAGTGGAGCATGCCCTGGGAGCCGAGCGTATCCATATCAGTTGAAAATTATTAGCGACGGAACTGGCGTTTCGTGAACGCGAGGGACTTCTTTTTCTGCGCTTCATTAAAAGCGTCTGCGTGTGTAATGCGGGATTCCGTGTTAATGCAGCTGCCGGTTACCAAGACGGTCGAGATTAAATTGGCTCCGTGGCACTTTGGCAATTGGTGCAGGGCATTTTGGGACTGACACATAGTCTGAGGACAGATGTAATTTGTAGGACATTTGATTCCCCTGGAGATCGTTTATTTCCCAGTCTGGTGAAGCTGGTGAAGCTGCGGTCACGGCCGGTCCTTGGCTTTGATACGCTGCATTTTTTCAACCCGTTACAAAATGAAAAGGGTGGCCCTTGTGTGTGTGTGTGTGTGTGTATGCATGTGCTTGTGTGTGTGTGTGTGTGTGCATGCCTGTGTGCCTATGCGTGTGTGTCAGTCTCAGGGTGGCCTGGGTGCTTTGCTTTCCAACCAAAGCGAGGGAGACGAGGGGGCCCATCTGGGGCTCAGATTGGGGTTCCGACGTAGCCTGAAGGGGTGTGACCCAAAAAACTGTTCAATTTCCACCAGCCGGCGCCAAATGAGCCAAGCGGTGAGCGAGGCACAAAGAGTCGCCCCTGTTCCCTCCCTGATAGCCTCTCCCTCTCTGCGGGATTGAGCTAAAGGATGGAAATAGAGCGAGGGAGCAGCTCTGGTGGCTGGACGCGGAGCAGGAGAGCGAGGAGGAGGAGGAGGAGGAGGAAGTGCGATGGCCCTGCCTGCTGTGACCTTGAAAGGAGCCCCGCGTCGCCGCGGTAGCGATATCATCAAGGCGCTCCAGTCACCTGTCCAATTGATTAGAGGCACAAATTTAATAAAGGCCCCGTGGTACTCGCTCCTCGGTCCCAGTCCTACCTGCGCCGTTATTAAAGGCGTGGAGTGTGTGCGCTGACCAGAGGAAATGTTCAATTAAAATCTCAATGCTACATTAGTTTGCATGCTTCCCTGGTAGGACCCACGCGCAACTGAAACTGCTGAAGAATTGAACTTCTCTCAATTTTCTCCACCGCGATAACATTCAAATTGCGTTCCTCATATTAAAGGAAGTAATAAAGTTTTTGTGCTTCCTGTGGAACAGACCTCTGAAACTTTGTTATCACCCACATTTACTGTGAGCGACGGGGCCTTTTGTTCTGCAAAGCACCCAACTGACTGCTGTGGCTTTGTTTCAGAGGGGGAAGAGGACACCTCAGCGGACGAGTTGATGGTGGACTGGTTCAACCTGATCCGGAGTAAGCAAATTTACATGCGGCGGGAGTCGGAGCTGGTCTACATGTAAGAAACCGCCTTTGTTTATTACTTTCATGTTTATTATTAGGCATATTTCTGAAAGTATATCTGCACAGACGTTGCTCTTCTCTTAGGATTTAAGCTCTGGCAAGAGATGTATAAGCCAGGTGTTAAATGTGGCTTCAGTCGTACAGCGCGGAGTCATGTTTTCCCATTGTGCCTTTCTGCAGCGCAAAGACTCAGGATCTGGAGGAGCAGCAGCCGGGAGTGGAGGAAGAGCTGCGGAGATTGCTGGAAAAGCCAGGTGATCCAGCCAAAGCGCTCGCTCAGGCTGAGGAGCCTCTCCAGCGCCTCAGCTCTCGCTCCCTTCACTGGAGCTTAATTCGTCTGTGGGGCGGAGGCCCTCGCGCCGCCGCCGCTCGCGTAACGTACGCGGCGCGATACCGCGCGCGAGCCTTTCAAACGGCCGCCCTGCGCGCGCTCCGGTGATTCGCTGCCCTGCTTAAGGTGGTGACCCACCTCGGGCTCTCTGTTAGCGGGCTGAGTTCGGCCGTTATCGCTCTGCAGTTCATTCCCGGTGTTCGAGTGTAACAGGCCCTTCCTGTTCACGAGCGGAGTCCTCGCGGGCTGGGCGTGTGCTGATGTGTTGGCGGAAAGCTAACTTTTGTCTAACTTGCCTTTCTGTGCACCTCAGAGCCCTTGAAGACGGCTGCAGATAAGAGGAGAGAGAAGGAGCTGATGAACAAGCTGGTGGAGATTGTCAACGACAGGAATGCTATTGTTGAGGGGCTGGATGAGGACCGGCTGAGGTTAGGCTGAATGCGCTTATTTATCCTTGTCTCTGTGCTCTGTGTTTCACTGTGCCTGTTAATCTGTGTGTCACTAAACCAGTGGTACAGTGTGTCCTCACTGTCCTGATGAATCACTCCGTCTCATTGTCCCTGTACAGCTGTGTGACTCTCTGTCCTGGTGAATCCCAGTGTGTCTAACTTTTCTGATAAATCTGTGTCTCACTTTCCTGGTAAATCTCTGTATGTCTAACTGTCCTGATAAATCTGTGGCTCACTGTCCTGGTGAATCCCAGTGTGTCTAACTGTCCTGATAAATCTGTGTCTCACTTTCCTGGTGAATCCCAGTGTATCTAACTGCCCTGATAAATCTGAGTCTCACTTTCCTGGTAAATCTCTGTTTCTAACTGACCTGATAAATCTGTGTCTCACTGTCTGTGTAAATCTCCGTGTTCAGTCATCTGTCTTTGCGCACATCAGTCTCGGTGGCTCAGTGCCTGTGATCTTGTGTCATTGTGTAGATCGATCTCTGTATCAGGCAGTCATTTGTCCCTGTATATATCCATCATTGTGCATCGCTGACTTCCCTGTTCCCCCAGTCTGTGTGTTTTTGTCACTGTACACCTGATATGTGAAATGAAGTGCTGTGCAAGGCATTTCCTCTGTGCATTCAGATTATAGCCTTTCAAATTTGTTGAAAAATGATAGATTAGCATATATGAATGGATCTATTGCAGATTTGTTTTGAATGCCAGTGAATTAACTAGATATTTTAATTAAAATAGATTTTTTAATGTGCATAAGTTGTTTTGCATAATACATTTATGCATAATAAAAACAATGCTTTCAAACTACGGTGTGAAAACCAGACACACAAAGCTACTGCTATTTAAAGAAAATGAAAAGTAGTATCTCCTGAAACTCTACATTTACATTTGCATTTTCTAAATCTCTAAAAGGTCTGTGCTTTTCTGTTGATCCCTTTTAGGGAAGTGGAAGAAGATCAACAGATGGACCAATTGATGCAGAACCTGGGTGAGTCTACGAAGGATCCGTTAAGATTAGGAAGAACATAATCTCAGGTAGCAGAATGCACAGCGAGAGATAATTTACATTTGAAACTAAATGATTAGCTTCCACTGCAGGATCTCATTCTATTACCACTTATATCTGTTAAACTCAAAAATTGCGCATAATGAGTATTTGTTTTCCCCGCTACTTTTAGATGACTCAAAAGAATAAATGTGTATTATAGGCAAGTTATGCATTCCATTTTGTACTAATGACCCATAATGGACCCTGGATTGAGCAGCCCATATCTCATAATTTACCTCTCTGCTTTCATTTTTTTCAAATCAAAATGCATATTGGAAAAACGCATGCTCGTCATTATGTATAATTGATCAACTTCAGTTAACCTTTTTTATAATGTAGTCAAATGTTGCTCTCATTTGCAATTCATGATTGAGAAGGGTGAACTGCGAAATGCAGAAATTCTATTAAAATTCATAGTGAAATTCATAGTTTTAGTTAGCACTGCTCTACAGGGAGACCTTTGGTCATTTAAAAAAAAGAATTGAGCTGAATTTATTGAGCTGAAGCATAACGCCCTGCTCATTTTGATTAGTTGTAGTTGTTTGTTCAGTTCTTAGTGGTAGCCATTTCGGAAATGATGCCTAACAAATTATTGTACTGTTTCACATACAGTGTCCTTATGCATGAACACTTATTTAACTTATTTTGCACTTATTTTATTTGACTTATTCAAATTCAGTGTCAATATGTAATTACACATCAAAGCTCTGCCAATACAGCCATATTTCATTAAAAATAAAGTGATGTTATGTGTAGATGTATGGAATCCCATTTTGGACATGACCTCAACTATTAGCCAAGTGCAGTCCTCTGTCGTCAGTGTTACATTTCTCTTAGAGGACAGGTCATCTAAGAACATGACGTTTCCGTTTTTACTGACCTGCAGACTGTGTCCATATTGTGGCATTATCACTCAAGATCTTTGGCTTTTTTCCCTTTGGCATCTGCCTTTGTTAGTTGACTTTGTGTACTGTACCCCCGAAGCTCCCTAGCTTTGTGCATCTTCTCTCCTCTGTGGTACATTTTCACCAGCATCTCTGCCATAATCTCGCAATTTTACTCTTTACATAACATTTTAAATGTGAATTGGCATTTTTAACCTATGGCAGACCAGCGTTCTGAACCCCAGTGCTTATAGTTTTACGCCTGTACATAGAGGTTTTTTCCTAATTTCTGCTGTGCTGGGCTGAAGTACTTGCAGTCTGTTTTTTTATTGGGCTGTAAAGATGAGGCATTGAAGGCCGTGCTTCCTTTGTCACCGTGCTTATGCAATGCTTCATTTTTTTTTTTTGAACAGATATAAAGAAAGACAAAAACAAGAAGAAGTCTCCGATGCAGAAGCTGTTTGGACGGAAGAGTTAAAGGGAGCCGCGGAGGACTGACCCTCGGGGGACGCCGGACGTGGCGGGACTGTCCTGCGCTTCGCCGCTTGCTTTCCCTGTCGCTTTGTTTTGCCGCTCCGGCGCGGGTTCAATTGTGCATTCGTGTCCGTCCCGGAGCAGGCGCTCTTAAAGCCTGTCCAAACGAAGCTTCGCGGGCCTTCCGGCGGCGGCGGCGGCGGTGGCGGAGGGGGGACCCGCGCCGGCGACACCGTCGACGTGCTCTCTGGAACGGCACACGTCGGGTCCCGCTAGCTCGCGCGGCAGACTCGGTGCCCGGCAACACAGATAAACGGGTTTCCGGCTAATTACTCGCGACTGTGATCTGCTATTCCATGTGATTCGCTCGTCTGTGCTAATCTCGGCATTTTAAGATTAAAAGGGATTTCAGAATATCAAACAGAGGCTGCTTCTAATTCTGTCGCCTCGCCGAATCGTCATGCGCTCCTTCCGCTCACCGTTCCGATGATTCATGCGCTCCTCACTTCTCCAGATTAACCATGTTTACAATCTTTTGCTAAATGGGAGGCTGGCAGTGGGTCAAGTGACACTTTTTAATGCACTTAATCTTGTTTTTGAGTGGTTTTTGTATCCGTTTTGAATCCTTTTCCTTAATTCACATTTCTTACTGGGGCCTAGTTTTGTGTGGTCTTAGATGAACTCTGAAAATCGTTGTTTTGTCAGCAATAAAGATTGTTTGTGGGCCTTATTGACTGAAACCGAAGAGAATAATAGTTTTATAGTGACTTCTTTTTTATTCTGTGTACTGGGTTCGACAGCAATGACATCCAAATCCAAAATGACAAAGCACACAGTGAACGATGCCTTAATGTTTTTTTTTTTAAAGGGCTAATGATATCAAAAGTGTTTGGTTTTTTTAAGGTAGTCCAGGTTTGCCAAAACAAGTGGGAAAACAAGGGAAATTGTGTTTTGTCTTGATTCATATTGGATCTGAAAGAAATACCCAATTGAATTGTATGGGCCCTCAGACTAATATGTAATTTAATGTTTGGTATGAATGGCTGTGTTTTAATGAGTTGTTATGTAGAACACTAGGAAGAATTGAATAACTTTACAGAGCAGAGTTTCTTCTGTGGAGCTGCATCGAGAAATGATACAAATTGCTTTCACGATGAGGCGGTTTGACGAGGAAATGGTTGGAGGATTACTAGCGCTTTTTAATCAGAAGGTGGCAGTGTGGGGTTAATTGTAGTGGAGCCTGGCAGCCCAGACTAAATTGGCCACAGTTCTGTTGTTTAATTGTTTCGCTAGTTTTGTGTGTGATGTAGATCCCAGCTCTGTAGATGCAAGACCATTAATCAGTTTGGAAAGTGCGTATTAAATCTAGACTGTAATGATCCATTTCTATTGCCAATTTTCATTAGATTGCGTTCCGCTGCTGTATTCTGAGTGAGGCTATCGGTTGTGACATTGCGTGGACTAATGCTGTAATACAGGCATTATCATTGTGATGCATTGCTTTCAGGCTTGAGGAAGGAGGATTTAGGATCTGAAAGGTGTGGGTGATGCCAACAAAATAACATTCTCCTGTGGTGAATGATCGTGCCGTTTCTGGGTCCTTTTGTGTATAAGGATTTTACAGGCCTTTGCCACTTTTAAAACTTTTTTAGACTCGTCATTGGAAAGGAAAAGGAATATACATGTTTATGTGTGTACTTTATTGTGTTTTAATTGTTTCCTATCAAATAAAGTCTTTAAAGCTATGCTGTGGTTGCCATGTAGTGTAAATATGCAGTCATTTCTAAAAGTGGTACTGAGGTGTTTGTCTTAAACCAGAAGGGTTTTTGAAGTATTCATTGGTTTTAATCTCTAAACTCATGGTCTCATGGTCTGTTTGCACATTAAAATGTAATAAAATTTAATAATGTACGCTGGCACAATGAGCTTTGTATTTTGTCTTGTTATTAAATCAATTCGCTGTCCTCTCTTCCCTTTTCTTTTATTGTTTTTAAGTTATGTTAGGTTCTCGGTTCAGGTGTCAGGGCTTCCTTTTTGTCCAGTGATGGCTTTCTTTGTTAAGTGGGAGGTTTGTGCTCAGTATAAATCACAGAGCAGGTTCTGCAACTTGTCAGTGGCCAGCAGGGGGCAGCAGCGGTTGCCTGCAATTCACCTCTAGACCAAATGGCTTCTCACCAGGCTGTGGAAACACACCCGTTCACAGCACCGGCAGGCAGTTAACTGTCCGTGTCAGTTGTTTTTTTTTTTTTCTTCTTCTTTTTTCTTTTAACAAATTAATATCTCAGGTAAGTTGATCATTAGCCGTGCAGAAACCCCTCCTAAAGACATGCATTCATCCCCACTTGGAGAGTTCTAGACTGAGATAAATAGGTGCTCTTGTCTTTTATTAATGACTCACCATGGTCATCAATTCTTTTTTTAATTCCTCAGTATTTCATCAGCCTGACATCTTAATTTGTCTGAAGTCATAGTGACAAACGTGGTTTTGCTCCTATCCGAGTTTTGTCTGTTTTTACGAACCTTGCAAATATCTGTTTCCTTGTGTATTTTTTTGAATTTCCACTCAACTATACCTTTTTATTTCTGTTGTCTTGATTACAGTGCCATCATTTGTCGCTGGGCAGCGGATCTGGATGTCAGGTGAATGGGGAGGCCTGGTGGGTGGGTGGGGTGGGGGGGGGGCAGGGGGGTTGTGGGGGCTGAACAGCATGCAGTTTGAGTGACAATCAAAGCTGAATATGGGTGATGTAAGAGTTAATTAAAGCTTTGCGTTCCATCTTCTGCAAATGCTTGTGCTTCTGCAATTAGGAATCAAAGGCAAGGGTTTAATGTCAGGGGGTGTCTAATACACGGTTTTAACAGGAGTAGGACCTGATTTGTGAAGCTCCTGACGACAAATAGGCATTACAACAGCCTCGTCTTAGAGGGGGCATTAATATTCATAAGTAAAACAATTCCTCCAGTGGATGTCTGATGCTGGAAATTAAAACCACTGCGCTGAGCGCCCGTGTCCAGGCAGCTCTCTTCCAACTGAAGACCATTACTGAGGAAAGTTTATTTATTTGGGAGCGGAGTATAATGAAGCTGTCCGTCACAAAATGCGCTTGAATGAATGCACGGTAAATGTGTTTGTTTAGGATCAGAGAAATTTTCGGGTGGGAGGGCGGAGCTTTGGCCTTCCTCCGGCACACAGTGGACCGTCTTCCTGGTGTGGTCGTCTAAAGAAGGAGCGAAAACGCTTTGGCCCTGACAGTCATGAGGGAGTGTCGCATCGACGGCACTTTTTAGTGCCCGGACATCAAGTAATTGCTTGCAGCTGCTCTACTTAGCCAGGAAAGCAATAATTGTGTCACACCCAGGTCGACGTGTTTCTGTTAAATGACTGCAATAACACGGCAATGGGACGCCAATTTAATATACTGATATTCAAAGATGTGCTAGCGTTATGGTAAACAGTAGTAGCGCCTGAGATGTTCTTGCGAGCTGAGAAGCTCAAAGGTTTGCTCGAACGGTACATTTCAAGGGTCTGTTTGTGAGTGTGTGCCTGTGTCAGTCTCAGTGCCGTGAGCCTCGCGCTCAGTGCCATTCTCCTTGTAGTCTCTGCAGCCAGTTACTATAATTATGATCCCAGAGGTAATTTCATCAGGATCATTAGCACTGTCGAGTAAACAAGAGACTTGCTTTTAATTATTGGCCATTCAGGCAGAAGAGCTCCAGCACTTTCATCATCCAGATCATCATAATATTTGTACAAAAGGAGAGGCATGCTGTATGCGGAGGCAGATTCTGGGACAAAGGCACCGAGAGGAAGGGGACGCCTTTGTCACTTTAATTATGTATTTCATCCTAAACGACAGGCACGTTTAAAAAGCATATTCACAGAGTGCGTGCGCCTCTGGTTCAAGGTCACTGAATGCATATCTCGATCACATCTTTCGGATCTGAGTTGCATCCCATTGTTGATACAGCCGGTCTACCAGACATTATTTTATCTCATTCAAATGTGGTGCTGAGTGTCAGTAATGAGAGTTTTCGGTCTCAGATATTGTGGTCTCTGTTGTTTTCTTTGTTTTATTTTGTAATCTGGGCATAAAATTAGATTCTCATCACTGTACCATAGCTTGCATTGTGTTTGAAGTATCACTGCTCACCTTCGCTGTTGAATTCATTTTTATAGAAATAATTCATTCTATTATCATCCTGAGTCACAGAATACTTCAAAAAGCCACCAGTAAATATGATTTTCATGAAGAAAAATACATGTATATGCTATCAGCAGCCTGAAAAATGGCAAAGTGCATGACTGGAAGACTTGACAAGTACTGGTTTCATCTATTTCAAATGAATAATTTTCACTTCCCTAAACAGTCCTAATCCCAGCATGCATTTGGTACGATGGCAGGATTCTGGCCGAATTTCTGTTCCTGACTTCTTTAATTTAGTAGCGGTTCTAAAGTAGATTTGTGTACCATATGTGCTGGCCTTGGAAACTCTCTATCCTTATCCCTTTTGCTGGCTTTATGGATCAGTAAAAAGCCTCACAACACAAATTACAGAGTTTCTGCCACAAATTGCAATTCTAACAAATGCTAATGTCTTATTCTAGCCACACGGAGGACTGGCTCAGTGGATTACTTATGCTACCTCTGATTTGCATTGACACAAAACCCATATAAGATGATATCCATAACAATCCATTAAACGTGCAGAATACCGTGCTTTCTAACGCATAGCCGCTATTTGTACTCATCTCTCTCTCTCTCTCTCTCTCTCTCTCTCCAGTAAACATATTCCATTTGTGTAATTGTGCTTACAGAGGGGAAGCGAGGGCAGGCAAACCAAAGGGGTTTGTTGACAGTGAGCACACTTTTGTTTAGCTGCGGCGGTATTAGCATGATGGCATTCAGGCATGTGACACACAGAACCCGACGAGAAGCCAAGCAAACGGCACTCTCCTGTGGGACAGACATTCTTTTGACTTTTATTCCTCGCACATACGTTCCGTTCCATCTCCCAGTGTTGTCCGACACCCTGTCCCCCAGCATTGAGAAGCCCCCAAACATTTTGAGGGCTGCAAAGCAGGAAGAGTCTACTACACATGTGAAGACTGCTGACAGGCATTTTCTCTGCACCGGTGCCAAAATGTACAGCCTGACAACACACAATTGTCAAGGCCTGTGGTGAGGAAGTGCTCAGCACCTTTCAGGCCATTGTTAATGTACAATGGCAGTGGTGACATCTTACTAACAGACGGAGAAAGGGGTTTGGGGGTGGGGGGGGGGGGGTGCGGGAGGGAGGGCGCAAAAGTTTTTGTCAACACAAGAATTTGTGCATATCCACTAGGCACTGGATTGGATCTATTTTGGGTGGCACACATGATTTTGATCTTTAATGCCTCTCATTTGTGGTGCCCAAGGCAAAAGGTGCCAAAAGACAGATGACATGCCCGTCACATTCATTCTGTTCTTCCATCTGTGATCCAGCACCCGTGCATGCTGCAGTCAGAAATTCCATAACCAAATTCAGAATTATGTTTTTGCCGGTAAAAAAAAACCTTGCACGTGTTTAAAGTATTAAATCCTACTTTCCACATTTGCATGCAGCGAAAGAATTGAAACAGCAGTAGATCTCTGTGTTTGCATTGTGGAGCTTGGTCTCTGTAAGTAAATTATATGATGCGAAACAATTAAGGAGTTATCCATGTTTACAATAGACCTAAGGCCTTGTGAGACCTGATAATGTAGAGTCATGCTGAAATGTACATTTTCAGAAACCATTGTTGGCTAATATCCACATTCCCTCCACCTTGAGGCTACGATAAGAATATTAACCTCATCAATTTCAGGTAGCTTTTAATGCTTGAACATCTTCTTTAAAAATCCACATATTTGCAAGTCTGGGATGTGGCATTTATGTGACATTTTAAGCCTTTTAACAGAATCCTGAAAGGGATTTAGAACTTACTCTGGAGGAAAATAATTTTGTCTTTTTTTCATAGGGATTAGAGGCACTAAAATCAATAATTAGAAGAAAGAAAAAAAAAACAACAGCAGCAATTGTTGCTGTGATAACACTAGTAACGACAATAATAATCACGAAGATCAAGATTGCAGTGAAACAGATGTAGAAGTAGCGATGAGAATGCTAAAAATGATAATATTGATGATAGCGATTATAACAAATAATGAGGATGTTGCTATATTTATACATGCTGTATTTTTTCAGAATGGGTGCTACATGGTAATATCAACAGTTCACTCCTAGTACAGTCCATATATTTTCTATTCATTCATTTTTTTTTTTACTAAATAATGCTGCTCAGGAAGAGATGGTGTCTAACAAAGAGCCTTGCAGATTGAATAAGGCCATCATTTCGACAGCGGAGCACCCTGGAAAAGACATTAAAGTTTCAAACTCCTGAGGTGACCTGGCGACGTGGCCCATATCCACAACACGCGTGTGGTCTCCTGAACCCGGAGGACTTTAATAGAATCCGGTCTGGAGAACGTGAGACAGACTGGGCGTAATGGCGCATTTTCCCCCTTGTACCAGTGTCAATATTATTTGGGTGGCTGAGGCAGGATATTCCAGTCCTTTTAAGTCTTTGTGTTTCTCTAAGTGCTTGTGGAGTGCAGTTGAAAATGGCAAGAGCATTGCTTTATATTCCCTGCCTTTGAGATCAATGGAATATTCCAATTGAATGTTTTAATGGCCTGCTGTACGGCGAGGGCTTCTGCCGCCAGTGGCTCATTGTGTCTGTGTGTAATCGTCACACGGCTGCAGAGGATCCATTCAAGGCTTTCTGGGGCAGACCGCTTTGATGCACCTTGTTGTCTTATCTCCAGCCCCCGTGAGGTTAATGAAGTGGTGGCACTTTATGTAACAGGCGAAAAAAAATCAGTTGATTGACAGAGACCAGTGAGTCTCAGAGATGAAATGTAAAAAAAAATAAAAAATAAAAAGAGAAAGCTCCACTTCAGTTTAAATCCGGGCGAATTAGACGTACAATGAGGGAGAGAGGGTGCCATCTCCTTACCCATCTTCGCGGGATGCGTCAGAAACGGATGATCGCATCTGGGTTAGTTTTAAATCGCAGGCGCGCTCGGCTCTTGTTGAGTTACATTGATATCTGGGACCTCAGCATTTTGCCTGTCATGTGATCTGTCAGCCTCTCTTCACACAGGCCTCCGTCGTTGCCGTGGCAAGTGCTGCTCCTCTTAAAGATGCCTGGTTAAGTGGAGCCTTGTGCTCTGTGTGGGTGCTGTCACTGTGTGTAACTGCAGGGCATGCGGAGAGAGGGACTTGTAAACCCCCAGGCTAGTATGAGGTGATGATGCAGGCCTGTGTATGTGTGCGTGTTTCTGTGTGTGTGTGTGTGTGTATGTATGTGTGAGTGTGTGTGTGTGTCTGTCTGTGTGTGAGTGTTGTTTCCTCTTCTTCTGATTTGTACAAAAGTTCTACCTTTCCGCACATCCAGGAGATGAATATGATGAAGAAAAAGGGGCATTCTGCTGAGAAACTGAAGGCATTAAAGTCCAAGAAGTTATAAATTGCTTGTAAAACAAACAAAGTTAACTACTAGTATTCATAATGCCTCTGAGAGGTGGTTATTTAAGAGGTGCTCAGCCCTGCTTAAAACAATGGCTCTGGGATGCAACTTAAATAAAAGCCAGATTCCTGTGTGCAATAGCACACTAATGCGGATATGATATCGGGTAATGCACAGCTAATGCTTCCTAGCCTACAGCCCTTGGTTTTTAATATTACAATGTTCCTTTGCATTTATAACAATAAAAATGTTTAATAGGTAAACAGGAATCAGGGAAATAAATCTAGAGGGTATACGTCCCTATGAATTAGCATATAAATGAGTTCATATGATACAAATGGTGCACGATTGCCTATAGCTGTATGTGCCGAGGAATACATCTCATACTACTTACAGTGATACCAAAACATGCCAGAAGAAAATGAAAATTAATTTATTGCACCCATATTTTCATTTAATTATTCACCATTTTCGCATTTAACCTTTATTTGTGGATGTTTATGAAATCTTTGTTTTTGTCAGTGCTTCTATTTGCTATGTTATCTGTTATGCATTTTCAGTTTGGTTTAATTAACTTCAGGAAGACAACTTAATTGTTTCAGACAAGTATATCATAAAGTAAGTCTCTGGAGAAAAGAAGACATAAGTAATACAACTGCTGTATTTTGATTTGAATTTGTTTTCTGCGTTAAAATGTTAAAGGTTTGTTTTTATGCTCTCTGAAAATTCTTGTGAGAATTCCAGTACCTTGATTTTCTTCAGAACATTGTCCATAAAGAGCATGCTGCAGGATAAAGGAACCCTCTGCTTGATATTCATTCTGGATATCAAGAAAACTTATGAATCATCTCTTAATGGTGTTTAAGGTATCAAAGTCACCAAGATCCTGATCTGTCAGAGGCTCATTCACATTTTGTGGCAATGTAATATTCAGGAGTAGTAAAAATATATTTACATGGAGTATATTCTCTTCTCTGTGTTGAGTTTGTTCAGGTTTTTTTTTAAACTACCCAGTCACTACAACAGTTTCTCTGCCGTTTGTGAGTGAAACAGGTCTCCACAATTCACTACATAAAATAAATCTCAACAAGAAACATTCTCAACTTACAGTACAAAAGCTAAGTTACTCATGCATACAAGACACTGTCTAGAAGTAATTAATTACATCTTACTAAATCTCTGCTATTCAAAGTATTGATATCAAAATGGTACCAAGTTACAACCAACAATATTGGCAATCTTAGCTCACACAATTTAGCAGTGCTACCCAGTGTTTCCTAAACTATTTCATGTAACTTGGCCCTGTGTTTTTCTTATCATCTGAAGAGCATGTGGTCATTCAGAGTTTATGTGTTTGAACAATTGTCTGCATCCAGTGCTTTGGGTGTATGAAAATCACATCATGAATAAAATGCTTTATAATAATAATAATAATTATTATTATTATGTTCAGAAAAGTGTTCATATTTTTTATTATTTTACTTTTAAAAATAATTTATACTATTTAACTTACATGGCTAAACTTTATCTGACCCACAAACATGCAGTACATTAGTAGGGCAAAAATATGCCCGGATAGGTTTGAAAGATTTACTATTCATTGAATAGGTGTAAATATCTGCAATTATTTATTCAACCTGAAAATGTATGATAGCTGTGTGTAATGCTGTTGCGAAATGACTCTAATAGTACCCAGCTGCAGCCCTGCAGAACAAGCCCCTGACTGGGCAAAGCCTGCAATAAGTAAACAGAGGTTTTAGGGCCTACCTTGTAGTCATGTAGCTGAGTCATGAATAGGGTTGGGTACCGAAACACAGTAGCACTATTGTACCGGTTACCATGCGACCAGTACCTACCAGACTAAATCACAACGCAGAATTTGGTGCTTCGCTTTACACTCACTCTGTCAACTCAGTCAGTGACAGTAGGTACCATTAAAATCTAGTTCATGTCAAACAAGTTAATGTCATTCTTTGCTCGTTATTTTAATTAAAGAAGGTACTGTAGACTGTTGGTTCAGGCATTGTTTAGGTGTATCACACTTCAAATGTATCATTTTAGCATAGTGTTACAAGGATGGTCAGTCGGCAGATTTTACATTGAACATTGAGACTCAAACGTGTGCAACCCAAGTGGGGCGTTCTATTTACTTAAGTGCCCCCAACTATTATACCAACATTTATATACAAAAGCATCAGCCCATCAATTGTACCCATACAATCACGCCCAGCTACTGCCAGCCAATCTACTGATAGAAAATGATCTGCTTATATACTGCATATTAACCTGACTATACCATGTCCATACAATATTCAGTTATCTCAGAAGAAATGACAGTATATTTTTACACATATAAATTATTACACATATATTAATCAGTTGCTACTTTATGTATAATAATCACGTGTCTAATTGGGTACGATAAAATATTACCGAATAGCCTACACTTTATGGTCTCCTCCGTCTAAAACAGCCAATTCTTCTTGTCCATCGCTTCCAATAAAATTGCGCAGAATCGTGACGTTCGGATTACGTCATTTCAGTTTGAACATGGAACAAACAGAATATACAACGGTTAGTTGCAACTCCTAACATCGCGTTTATTGAACATGGTTTGCTAAACTAAGTCTATTTAATGTTTGAAACCAAATGTGTATGTCTAAGTTATTTGTAGTACATTATGGTGTTTGAACAGATGCACAGTAGTGTATGTGTTTGAGTTGACAAAACGGCAAACATAAATGGTGCGCACTTCATTTATGAAAGCGGCGAGCTCGCGCCAAACAACCGCTACCATAAGCAGATACTACACAGTTAAAAACCTGATCGTTTAAAAAAAAGTGTTCTAGCAGGAACAGAGGGTTCGCTCCGTTACACATAGGTATCGCCAGAATCTAAACGATGCCCATCCCTAGTCATGAAATGATATTATGTGAGGTTTGCTTTTGAAATGATAAGGAATGCATTTTGAAATATAAATTAGTTTCCCACAAAGACTGTACAGCTGTTAAATATTTTTTTGGCAATTATTAGTTAGCAAGGAAGCTAGCTTCCAAAAAATAAAAACATAGATGGCGATAAAAAAGTTTTTAAAGCATGTTCTATTGGCTGAAATAGCATCACGTGCGCTTCCGTATGCAGTATGCCCATTTTGCCTTTGTATCGGAGTATCCAGAAATTGGCTACATTGTTCGGACTACTTTAATGCAATGTTGTTATCGGCATATGATGTAGCTAAATGTCTAATGGGGAGAATTATTGATTGTGGGACTGGAGCAATTATGATGAAATCAGCAGGAAAAATAAGTTGAAGGAGACTAACCCAAGTTTCGGGCTTCACTGTGTGAATGTGTGAAGTTGTATCTGAATTCAGTGTGTTTACATGAAGTTAGAAGGTACAAAAGTCAATGTTCTGAGAATCTGTGTTTTTTTGTAGTTATTTCTTTAGGAAACGCTGAGCCCTGAACACCCTCAGTGCTGTATAGGTATGGATCATGCTCCACCAAGCCGCAACTTGTGGATGGAATGCATCCCAATATTTGCAGATAAGTAATAGGAAAGAATTTTGATTAATTTTCTTCAACCTATCAATAGTCTATACACTATGGCATTGTCTCTTTTCATATCTCACCCTGATGACTGAAATGCATTAAGTACCAAGATTCAGCAGCTGGGGCTTTTTGGAACATAGTACTGTGTTAATACGCGACAAGAAGCAGCTTATCGAATTGGGTCAGCTAATTAAGCAATTAGCTTATTTTAGCTCTGTTGTGAGACTGTATTACATTTGGGGCATTGTGAGCATTGATGCCAAAATTCTAAAGCATGGTTCTCAGTGCATAGTCAGTGCAGCTGAACTCTCTCGTTTCCTCCTGGGATGATATTTAGAACCATTCTTCTTCATAAAGTAGGCACTGACATTGCAAAGGCATATCTGCGCTTCCTAACGCTTGCATTTCTGATGCAAATCCCTGGGATTGAATAGTTTATTATACATTTTCATATTCAGATTTCCGAAGACTGTGCAGTTGAAGTGTTTGCTTTCTGCATTTTTAGCTGTGTTAACACATATGAAATCCTGGGCAGATTAGAGTTTTGATAGTATTAAACTCATGATCAGTGATCAGGGACCTGAATGCACTTGCTCTCTCTCTCTCTCTCTCTGTGGTACGCTTGTTAAATGGCTGTGGTTTTGGCTAAGTCTTCTACCGTGGCCTAAAAAACTTACTGTTCCCGCAACATCGTTGACAATGGGTGCGTGTCTCACAGTAAAATCTGTCATTCACCAGCTGTATCACAGCCGACTGATCAATACAGGAAAGCCTGTTTAATTCAGTAGTCTCAGTGGAGTCATTGCGAGGGAAACAAACAGCTGATTTCTGTCCTTCATTATTTAACCTCAGTCTATAATTTGCTGCTTTGTTATTAGCAACTGGTTAACATGAGACACCACATACAGCGGTCTCTCTATTGCTTCAGATTGATTCTAATTGGATATGGTTGGTTGCTAAACATACTTTTTTTAGACGCCTGACATGCTAATGGTTTTAAATGATGTTGCTGTGAAAAGGGGAATGCATTGATGACCTATTTGCTTAATGATTTTTTATTTTGAATACAGCTGAGAATTGTGAATTGAATTTGTGCTTTTTTTCCAAACGAGCAAAGCACTGAATGAGTACATTTGTTTTAAAAACATTTCATTTCTTTCTTAAGAATACAGTGGCTTATCAAAGTTTCCCGGTTAATTACTTTTATCTTCATTTGTATGATGCATCTTAGTTGTTCAAATAGTGTTATTTTACTGTTTTAATACAAATGAATTAATTGTTGTACACAAAGCATTCTAGCACATATCCAGTTCAATTAATTAGTAATTGAATTGGTTGCAGGCAAGTGTAAATATTTATGCATTGTGACTGGAAGTTATGGAATTAAATTAAGAAATGTTCTTTTAAAATTTTTTTTTTTTGTTGGTAAATTAGCTAGTGCTTTACCCTGGGATTTTTAATTATATGCTTCAAGGAATTGTTCAGAAGACCTAGGCCTACATCAGGGAAATGTTCTTGAAAGAAGATAGAACCATCGCCATATCATAAGATGGCCATGAGTTTAAACTGAAACTGTTGTATTAGAGGCATCTTGTTCTTATTAATCTTTAATTGTTTAAAGTGGGTTGCTGAAACTAATCTCTTTCTTAATTTCTTTATGGAAAGGAGTGCTAATAAGAGGTTCAGGATGGAGCTTAATATTCAAGAATGTGTGTAATGGAAAGCCCTCAGCATTCTGAAATTGCATCTGATTTGTATCAGTGGAAATTATATCTCTGACCATCCGAGTGTTAATGGTGACTTGGCTGTTTATGATTGATTGATCACTTGGGAGATATTTGCTAGTTCTGAAAAGGGCATAAACGCAAATAGCTTTGACAGTGAGTTCTGATTTCATGGAATGTTGATGCTGTCCCAGAACCGTGTTTCTGTGTTTTTAACAGTGTTCAGACTGGCAAAACTATTTTTATAAGACTTTACATTTTGACATGGAAAATCTGGACAAATATTCCATTAAATCTGAATGTCAGAAAGGTTCATTATCTATGGTAGCGATGCTCTGGGACTTAAAAAAAGACCGAAAATGAGTGACGGAAAGGAAAACGATAATTTTCCTCTGCACAGATCATTAAAAGCTATACCGCGTTACACAACCTGTTAATTATGAAAGGGCTTAACTCTTTATCTGGGGGGATTTGAGCTGCTTTGTCATCGCCTGCCCATCTCAACATGACGGTTAACCACTGGCTCTTTGAAAACTCGCCTCCTTCTCAACCCGCGTTTCAGAACCCTCCAGCCGCGTGACGGGGAGCTTGTGAAAGCACGCAAGACGACTTTATATCACTTAATGATCTCGCAGGTTTCACAACAAAGTAGGTGTGATTTACAGTAATGTCGGTGATTTACAGTAATACGGGTAGTTTACAGTAAGGAGTCCTTGGCTGCTTCGCCGCAGTCCCTCGACTCCCACATTGCCATGACACTTCCCTTCGCCAGGCAGGGGCCCGGGCGCTCCGCGCCGAGGGAACCAATCGCCGCGTACGTCGCAACTGTTTTTTCACTCATCTGTTGCTATGAATATTAACAGCTATGATTCCTCACTCTGACATCTGTGCCCATATCCCCGCTTACTGTGTCTCATGTGGAGGGGTGATAACTCAAAATGTCGAAAGGATGCAGCCAAACCCAACACGGCTTTATTATATTTTCAGATCTGTTTATGCTTTACATGTCAATGGTGCGTTTTACTTTTTTTTAAAAAGAAAACGCATTTTAATTGAGCTGTGTGGTTGGAAAACAGGGCTCTTTTCAGGGGACAAGTCTAAAACCAAGATACTGTGACCTAACTTGGACAGAAATGTGAGTAGTTGGCCGCTAGCTCGTGCTCATGTGTAATATATTATCCGACCCACTGCACGTACGTGACATTTATTGCACTCTGTGTAATAATCTCCTTTTTAAATATCTGTCGAAGCTTTAGCCACACAAGTATGGTAATGGCCCAAGTATGATCCACTTACTCCCAAATGCAGAACGAAGTAGAATAGGACCGACTCTCCCTTTCCATAAAGCATTGATTTGACATGGCGAGAACGTGTCATGGCTTAGATGGTCAGATCTCAAATTATTCCTGTAAAGTCTGTCTGCAGCGTGAAGAAAAAAGCGTGCCATATTTCTCTGTTTATGTAGGCTATAGAAAGGATGGCTCTTACATTAGTGGTAGGCCCAGAATCTACCTTCTCCCTTTTATGTGTTCTGTTCCTCGGTGCTGCGGAAAAGCTAACCTGATTTCCTGGCTCCTTTGAAAACACTGATGAAGACGGGTAGACTGAGGGCGAGTAGATTAAACAGTTAATAAGGCTATATTACAGTTCTGTGTTGGTCTTGGGAAGAATTGACACCCTTTCAAAGTACATTAGGCCTAATCAGATTTCTCACTGTTCTGTCGCAAATTGAATGATATAATATTCCTCATTTTCAAAATTAAAAACCCCAAACCTTTTAGTTTTGCCTTTCAAATGTTCATGTAAAACTTCATCAGAGATTCTAATAGAATTATTTTTCAATATAATTCCTTTCCCCCTACAATTATTTACAAGATCCGGCTTCCTTGAAGGAAGGGTGATTCAATTTTCAAGAGGATACATCAAGCACTTAAGGATTTTGCACGGATTGATTGATTATTTTTTATCATGTTATCTTGCCTGCAGTAGTTTGATAGGGCTGCTCTCCCTCTACCACTCTATCTCTTATTTCACATAATTTTGTCCCTCCGAGCTTTTATGCAGCCTCGTTCCTCTTAATGTGCGTGTTAGACACAGATAGGGATAGATAGCCTTGTCCATGCACACAGACAAATTAAGGAGCAAGAATTCCAATTAAGAAATTCCGGCCTCTCTCCACTCTCTCTGAAACATGGTAACCTTTAATGGTATACATCACTTTTGATATTCAAAGGTTTTTCAAGGTGCTCTCTGGCCATGTACTCCATTGCAATCAGTGAATAATTACGAGAGCATCTCAACAAGCAGGGGCTGGAAGTAAGGGGCCAGCAATATCTGAACTTCAGTGTTTTACTACAACTAACTAAAGTGCAGTTGCATTAAATTGTTCTCTATCGTACCTGCAACAGTGTGAGTTTGTAAGTGCTGGATGGTAGGGAGTCCACTGAATCAGCCCTGGAGTACTGAAAGCAAAATGTTTAAAGATTAAAAATTCCTTTCCTCAGCTGAAATTGACTAGGAGTCCTGCAATCTTGGCTGTCTTTGTCTTTAAGAGGCTAAGTGTAATTCAGCTGTTTAACTCTACATGCATTCATACTGTATGTGGAATGTGGATTGATGCAACTCAGAAACAATTACAGTTTAGTTGTGACAGAGAAAACTATGGCGCATATAGCAGTTTAAAAGGGTCTTCACAACTCCATCTGCTAGCTAATTATGGCGTTGTACAGTGTTCTGGTCCTGCAAGGGTTAAAAGGCACCAGCTGCTACATCCTGATCCTGGGTAAATGTCATTTAGACGAGAGGTGAAAGCCGGTCAAGATCTCCCTCCAAATATAAATTTAATCACATCGCCTTGGCCTCACATTATCCTCACCCTAATTATTGCTTGGCTGGGGCTGAAGTGTGATCTGCCCCACTCCAGCCTCAGCAGCACCCCCACCCCCACCCCCCAACCGCACCCCTCAGCACCCTGTACACATGTGACACGCTACACTTTGACTGTGTGGCTATTTCAGAAAACCTGGAAGTGCAACAAAAATGTGGGCAACAACATCAGATACAAGCAGCCAAACACACAGGCTGTTTGATTGGGTGCTGTTATTTTCCCCCTCAGACTGGCGGTGAAGCTTCCTGTATCCTCAAGCAATTTCATTTAATTCAGGGATTCGCTGGACAGACTTATGTAAAAAAAAAAAAAAAAAAAGAGAGACAAAACCTGAAGTCAAGCAACATGCTTGCAAGCGACTTCATTCAGATTTGTGCTCATAAAAAGTTGCATTTTGTGACATTAGTGTACATTACACAAAATAAACACTGCCCATTGAACCACTAGCTAAGACATTCTGATGTATTACAGATAATGGTTTAATTCATAGTTCGCTCACTAATTAGTTACTGGAATATACCATATTATATATTATAAACAGGTTGAAGTCCATTTGACATTGTGACAGGTAAAGAGCAGAGGTCAGATCATGACTTCAGAAGCTAAAACACTAAGAGACATACATTAAACTGCCTAGTTCAAATATTGTTTGTTCATAATCCCTCAAAGTCACATCTGTAAATTCATAGCCCCTCATTTGCCATATCTTTGACACATCCGCCCCTATTTTGGGATTTTCAGGGTCCTACTTTTTGGACCTTTCTTGAGATGATTTGTTTTGTGTGTTATCATGTTAGTTTTGAGAACTGTTTGATTATTGTCCTCAACATTGGCATCTAGTTTGTCAATTAATGATGAATGCGATTTACTTATTTTTCCCACCAAGTCATATGAGACCACTGAGTCAACCTGGGTTTTAGTTCATGAAATGAGTGTTGTCAGTCACATTTATCTGAATATGCTGGAAATCATGCATGCTTATAATGCTTTTAGGGATCAGCATGCGGGTATTCTTATGATAGTACTAGCATGCTGACTATCGTTATGCTCATAAATAATGAAAAATGCTAAATGAATAATTGTAACATATTGATGTACAATAGTTGAAGAAAACAACAACCATAGTTCATAGGAAAAACTAGATATTTACTGAGGTGGGGTGGATCTGGATCAGGATAAGAAATTAATTTGGCTTTGGGCCAGCAGGTGGGTGCTGTAATATTTTATAAACGGTGGTTTTCTTGCATCGTTGTCCATTATTAGGCCATTTAAAGGTCAGTGACCTGTGATATTTTTCTATCATTTTTCAAATTGGTATGAAAGGTGGACTCCAATTGTAATGTCATACATCTGAATATGCGAATAGGATAATGCTCATCTAATTTGGATCATACTTAGGATACTCCACAATTTATCACAGAATCCAACATTTGTGGCCATACCATATGATTGATAAACACTATACATGGTGCATTTACACTAAACATTATATATTTTGAGACAAGACTAGAAAGTTTTTTTTCAAATTTGAAGAGTAGGACCCTTTGTTATCAAATTAATCTGGCATTGGTGAGGAACTGTACAAAAATGATTTGTGCCAAGTATCAGATTATTCCTTTCAGCAGTTTGTGAGAAGTGTATTTTTAAATATTACGTGGCAGCATGAGAAAATGACTGGAGGGACTGTGACTGGATGGATTCTGTACCCAAGAATATTTATAGAGAGAAACCTTCAACTAGCAGTAAGATTTAAAAAAATAAATCAAATGTGGTGTCAGGCTATAATAGCTGATAACTTACTCAGATAAATGGATGACAAAACTAACAAAAATGGCATTTCTACAGCCTGAAAGCTTGGAACACCTCCACTTCCCCTTTTCCCTTTGCTGAGAGATCTTTGCCTCCACCGGCATATTTGATCATTAGATGGTGCTGTTTAGACTTTGAATTTCTTCCCGAACAAGGCATTGGGCGAAGCGGCGACATATTTGTTCATTAGATTTTGTTTTTCCTCTTTTTAAGGCAGCGCGTGCCTGTCCTAGCTCCTGCCTGTAAGAAGCACCGAGTGTGAATCCATGTCACCGCGCGCGAGCGATCCCGCGGAAGCCGTCTGCTGCGGGAAACGCTGCGGCGGCGTGTTGCCTGAACGAGTCTCTCAGTTCACTCGCTGGTTAATAATCATCTCCCTCAGACAGCTCCCAACACCCAGCTCCCTGGCACAGTGGTCACATGACCCATCACCTGACAGAGCGTTATGACTCAGCCAGCAGCTGCCAGGCCCCAAAAATAATGACAAAAACAATTAGCAATCCAAGCAGTAGCCTCTCCTTAATTATCTCCTCTGAGTTTAATTAACTAGCTAAATTATCAGCAGTAATGTAGGCATTAATTATGTCAAATTACAGTGTAAAAATCACGAAGTGTAGAAAATGTCAATTCAGCTCTGTTCACCTGCCGGGCTTAGAGGCGTCTGTGACAGATGAGAGTTTATTGTTAAAGATATGTATTACACAGAATAAAACGGAAATGATTTACAAATCAATTGAAATAAGACACACACTGAAAATATGAAGACCTGTGTCATTTATTGATTGGGCACATTTTAGCACTGTTGTTTGTGAAAACCCTCAGGGAGCTTTGCAGTGAAGTTGTGTACTTTTTTCCCTCCATTTTTGGCACCATTACTAAGATGCTAAGGTGCGATGCTCCCCAACCAGATGGACTCAAATGCTGAATTATTAAATTATGAATATTAATACAAATCAGACACGAAAGAGGTAATAATTTTGCTGCCCTACAGAAATAATTAACATAATTTTGATAAATTACACGATAGCAGAATCTCAAAATTGAGGTAGATTTATCTTAATTAATATCTTGGACCTGCTTGGAGAAAGGTAAATGGTTCCGCTGGGGCCGGAGCGGAGCTGTCTCTGTGTTTCAGCCCTTTTTCATGGTTTAGCGCGCAGCGGCAGCCCGAGCAAAGTGCAGCCGCTCTCCTGATACGCAATTAACTCACTTCAGACACCTCATCAGCCGGCGCACAAAAACCCACACCCGCATCACACGTACTCGCAAGCGCGCCTGCCTCTGCGTCCAAAAAACCGGCCCACAACAGACGGTTTTCGCCGGACCCGCGCGTCCACGTTTAGCACTCGCGGTATGGGATTCTCAGGGACACTTATGTATGTTATGGTGAGAGTGGCTGGGCGAGCGTTCTTACTGTCCGTGGTAAATTGAACTGTGTGTACTTTCAGCAGTTCGGCAAGTACGTGTAGATAGCAGTGACGCGGAGTAAACATTTAGAATCTATATGATGTTGTATCGGTGTGAATGGCTCTGCTAGAAATTTATGTGGATTTTTATTTTCCCCAAACCTGGCATATATATTCTTCTCTTTGTATTAAAATCTATTTTAATTAAGGTTTTCTTTCAGCAGATAATAAAATAGAAAATATGAATTACCTTCATTCTACCTGAATGAAATTTAATAGTGTTAACCAGTGAAATTAAAACACTGAGACAATACAGTCCAAATAAATTAATTTATCGGCTTCTTTTAATTAATTCATTTGGAGTCCTGCTGTGTTCCATGATTATGCTAAAGTGTTTAATTACAAATTTAGATGTGATGATGCTCTTTAATTACTCTGGCCTAAGAATATATTAGTAACTTCTCTCCCATGATTCCAGGTTCTGTGCTGAAACAGGAGACATACATTAGTGAACGTACTTTAAAAATATTAGATTATGAGCTGTCAGGGTTCTGGCGGATATCCAGTCCTCAATCCTCAGTAAATCCCTGTTAACCTCAAAGCCGCTCTCCACAGCAAAATTTAATACACAACTAACAAACAACGTGAAATTTACATATTAATTAGTGCAGGGCAATCTGGAGTGAATTCAAATGACTGGCCCCCTCGTTTACTCTGGGCTTTCAGAGTTCCGCTCACTTCCTTTACAGTCGTGCCGTTGTGCGGATTTTAAACTCGACCCAGTCAAGAATTTTTATTTTTTTATTTTTTACATTCTAACCTTTACCACTCATTTTCTAATCTGTTTACACTGCTGCCAAGAAGAAGCAAACCAATAAATTAAGTCTCTTCACCTAGAGTCAATACGTTTGTTTTCTCACAACACATTTAATGTTCTGACTTGCCGGATACTGTGAAATAACAACAATTTGTAACAGTAATAGGCAGTCGGGCTCATAATACAGTGTGTAGATGTCCGTGTGATCTCATAACACAGCAAACAGTGAAGGATGTTGATGGTGTTTTCAGAAAGCTGGCCAAAGATTTACACGTTGTGGTCTAATGCTGCAATTCCGGTGCAGTGTAAATAAATGCGAAGAAGTGACCTTGATTTGTTTAAGATTTAGTAGTCCATGCACAAATATGAATGCTAAGAAAAAACTTGGCTTTTTGTATTACATTACATGCAACCTATGTCTTAATGTGCAAAGATGGGAATGATTCTCAGTTCAAAGGCTAAATCTACATCATTGTGGGTGAAATCGGCAATTTAGGTGGGTGAAAATCTTGTAGACGTTTAGAAAAAATGTACCATTTATATTTGAGCCAAAAGACTAAATGGAAAAACAGCTAACATTATATTTACCTTTAATTTAATTTAAAGTAGCCTCGAGAAGACATTATAGGATACTGCGTTATGTTTTTGAATTGCTTTTGAGACCCTGCATTCTTGAATAAGGTGCTTTCAGCTGCTCTCATAAGAACCCAGGTAACTGAGAAACTTTTTGTGTGTTGATGCTTAGAGATGTTTAGAAGTTGTGAGTGAAGCCAGTGATCTTGCGGATTAGCTTTCCCATGGAATGAGTGAATGATTCAGTGGTAAAAGCAACCATTTTTTTCTGCCGTACATTTAACGGGATTATGGGACAATGAGGCTTTCATGCAATTGTTTGAAGAAGACTAGCACTTAGCTGTTTGTTTTAAGAGGCTGGCTTGGCTGAAATTGCTGCCATTCCCATGGTACTTCATACCTGTTGTTGGATTTCACTGTGTAGTTTGTTCTGCTTACCTTCCATTGCCACTTGGCATTTTTTCTAAAAGCAACTATTTTGGAAGAGGTTGAAGGTTATCAATTTCCTTGTTTCTGAGAAACGTACACAAATTATTTTGGAATCCGTCCTTGTTCAGGAAGATGGGGTATTGCCATATGCTATTCTTCTTTCCTTCAGAAATATTCTCTATTTTCTGAAAATGGAATGGCTTTTTATAGGTACCGGAGGGAAAATCACAAAGGTTTGCAGTTGTGGATTTTGTCTATTGCTCTGCAGCCAAAAAGTAGGATGAAGTAATTAAGAAGCAATAAACAGCTAACTATTTAGCAAGGGATTTGGTGGGAAAAATCAGTCTATTGTTATGTTATATTGGGGATATATTTATCATTTTAAGGGATGAATATGTATTAAATTTGATGATTCTTGCCTCACATTGTTTCCTAAAATGGTCTTTTCCATAAAGCCCATTTGTAACAATGGCTTTTTTATCTGAACATTCTCTTTCATGATGGCTAAAGCTTTGCATGAATCTGCTTTGTCCATTGTTATGTTCATACCTTGCATAAACATTCGCTTTCTGCACCCTTTCTTGTTTTGTGCTAATGACCGTGATGCGTTCCATAGTTTGAAATTACAATAATATCTGATGTGTACCATCTTTAGTTGTCAAACAGGAATGTGAAATGTAGCGAGCTCGCTCTCATATGGTAGCTACAAATTCATACATCTTGAGAAAATTATCTCATTTTAAAGCTGCATTGGTTTAGACAAAGGCTTGCTTTGAACGATTTAAACACTTGGCTCTCTACAACCCTGGTTCCGAGCTTCGTGAAATCAGCCCAGTTTTGCTCGTCTTCATCACCTTCAAAACTGTACGGGGCATTTCAGTATCTTAATTGGCGCATTTCATGGATGGTAAGCCAATTTCTACAATGGTATGCATGAGTATCTGTGTGTGTATATATGCGTGTCTGTGTGTTTTCAGCATGTTTTACATCTAGCACAAGAGGTATATGAGAAGCTCCATCAGTGGTCCTGAAGCAAAAGGCTATAATTAGAATGCTGCTCAGTAAGTTAGCAGGTAATTTACCTCGAGGGGGAAAAGTTACATCATTCTAATTAGTGTATTTGAAAACCTAATTTAGTCAAACACTTCAGGTGTTTTTCTCTTTAACAGAAAGGCAAGGTGCCGCTGAGTATTTGAAGGCTGACTTTGTTCCCTTGCCGCCTGACCCACTGCGTTCGATGCTAAAAAAATCCAGGTGAATTCCGAAGTGCGCCACAAGATGGGTTTCCTTTGCATGAAAAGCTGTGTCCTCCTGTAACTGTATCGCAACCCGAGATAGGTCGAGGTCTGAAAGTGTACCGGTGCTTCAGCGACGAAGGAAAATTTGTAGTTCTTCAGTTAAATGTTCCTAGCAGGTAATGCTGTTCCTGACAGATGGTGTTTGCGAGTGATGCTTGTTCCCAGCTGAGCCGTGCCCCGGGAAACACTAACAGAGCCTGTCTCTGCAGAAAATCCCATCCAACTTGATGGCATATGCTCTGCTGTGGCCTACACCTGTCGGAGGATCGGGTTTACACAAGGATCCCCCGGTGCCACCTCTAACAGTGGTGTTAATCACAGCTCACTCACACACTTTCTTAACTAGTAAATAACTGAATACAAAGCACCGGGTGGCCCGCCACCTGGACCCAGTGTCTTGCTTTTCCCCCGTAAGATTGCGAACGAGTCCAGGCTGAGGTGGGAGGCATCCGCGAGCCACGCAGGCCTCGCAGAATGTTGCAAAAATCACATTTCAAAAATCGCGCTCCCTCTCAGGTTTGCTCCCCTTTTTAAACAATTAGCAGCCGAAAGTGTCAGCTCTTATTACAGCCGTTTCACTTGATTAAATATGAGTCACCTGCCAACCAGCGGGAGTGGAACAGACTTTTGAAACCGTAGCTGTGCAAGTGGGCTTTTTTTGTTGGTTCTCCGAACGCTAAGTGAGGCGGCGTATGTATCGGTGACAGTTTTTCAAGATTGCCGAGCTCTCCGATAAGCACGGGCCTGATTAGTTTTCACTTGCCTTCGTCCGCGCTGCTCTGGGTTTGTTCAAGGCGGCTAAGGGGGACGAGCCTTTTTTTTTGGCTCTTGGACGGCTGCGCATATTGTTAAAAAAAAAAAAATAATTAGATGTGTTTGTTGCCTGCCTGGCCTTGGCTAAAGGGGAGGTGGAATAACCGCAAGCACCTCCTGTGAACAGACTTTGCAAATGCCCACTTCTGAGCAAGCGCCAGGCTCACAGTTGGGACAAAGGATTTGCCAGCCTCCCCGGCAGCAGCAGAAGGCGACGGCTGCCCCGGCCGCCGCAGACAGAGAAGCGCGGCAGCCTGTGATCAAGATCAGGGAAGGAAGCGCAAATTGCGGCCGCTTCGGATTAAAGGCCAAATCGGAGAGCTACACATGAATTCACTATCTTCTGCCGCAGAAGGTCAAATTAGCCCCAGAACCAGCACCTCGCTGGAACGGCGGGCTGCTCCTCTCGCGGGGAGCTTAGAAGTCAGTGGCACATCATCAGGTGATTCATGCGTGGCGCCTCGTCGAGCGTCTCACATTATTTAGCGCTAATGAAAGAATAAATAACCGTTTATGCAGCGCTTTGTGTGTATAATGGAAGCTTAATTGCAATGTGTAAAATTGGGAGGAAAAAATAATGAAAGTGTGAATTACATTTCAGAGAGGCACAAAAGATCGCTTCGAAAACGGAATCGAAATTGTGAGCGTTTGTGTCGCACGTCTTCAGGCTCTCTCTTTGTGTCTCTTGCACAATATGTACCGCCACAAACTATCTTCCTGGTTTCTTTTGCTGTGCTTGACAGTAAAACTTACCCTTTCTTTTGTTTCTTCAGTTTTCTCTACTTCTACTTGACAAATATATTTGTTTCCATCTCAGTTTTCTTTCTGTGTTTTAGTTTCTATTCCACGAAGCCTAACCTGTAGGCCTTATTCTCACAGTGTCCGTTGTCTGTTGTCTGCCATGCATGGAGCTGCCTAAATTCTCTTTACCTGATTCCAAATACCCCCTAATTCCTCCATCAGTGGAGCTCCTGGGTGATAAAGTATGGTATGGTGTAATGACTATAATGACAATGGGCTATTGTTCGCTGTGTGCTTACTTTGGAGCCCAAGATGAGCTAGGAGTGGGGATTAATTAGTCTTTTGGCGAATCGCAGTACCAAGTAAGCGCATGAAGTCTGTCAGTGGTGGATTGGTTTGACAGGTGCCCAGTGCTGTGCAGCCTTTGCCTTTTCCCACATATGACAGATTTCAGATGGGAACAAATTAATGTCTTTTTTGTTTCCACTGGAATTGTACAGAGCGGTTTTTCCAAAATGTTTATGATCTTTCAATATGCCTCTATCCGCAACCCCCCTCTCATTAAGTCAGAGGCCTCTGAATGGTTCTGTAATGGACTATAAACAAAAGCTCTTTATAGCTGTGAGTAATATGCAGAGCCGAGTTCTGTCAACGGTCTCAAATGCAGTCAGGGAACATATTGAAGGCCGCCAAATTAGACCCTCATTTGAAATATGAAGGGAAAACCCAACTGTCCGGAACTGTCTAGAATAACTGGACACTGACAAGGAATGAGGTGGTGACACACATACGATACTTACGAGTCTGCCGTCCAAGTTGTTGGCAAATCAATTAGCTATGAAACCCTAAGTTAAATCAGTCGGATCTTTGGTCTTTGCCAGACTCTCCAAACACTTTCCAGCTGGACAGATGAAGCCCAGGGAAGACAAAGCTGGAGCTTCCTCCATCTCAGCAGATCTTGGCCCTTTGAAATCCCCGCAGGCCATTAGGTACAAATGTTTCTTTTTTTTTTGAAGAACATAGCCTACCTTCATGCTATAAGAACCATTACTTAATGGTGCAGAATTTTCTGAGCGGAGAGAGCGCCTGTAATTAAGCAGTTAATTGCAATGTAGTTCTTGATTAGCTTTGGGGGATGGGAATGTTCAAGCAGGCTGAGATGTTGTGTACACTTCAGAATCATTTACAGAAATTGAAGCTAATTTCGCTGTCTGTGCCTATTACTGCATTAATTTAATTTGGGTTGCTTTTAGCTCATTAACACATCTAATTAATTCGTTGACATCACTATTAAGATGTCTCTTTGAAATTGGCGTCTCTGGATAATCAGGATGGAAGAGGCTGACAGATCAAGCGAGAAGCTGACTGGAAAAATAAAAACTCCACTAATGAATTTTCTGTCAGTGGCACTGCACAGTGTCAATCTGCTGGAGGAAGGCAAGAGGGCTGTTTACTGTCTTTATTTGTCATTTACTGGCAGTGCATCGCCGGGGTTAGCGATAGGGTTTGGGTATGGGGAGGGAAATTGGAAATTAAAAATATGTGCATTGTTGCAAATTTGATTAAGGCCACATTAGCGGGGGTTTGTCAATCAGGGAACAGGTGCCGCGCACAGCTGAAGAGCGTGCCTCGCTCGCTGTGCGCTCGGATTTGTCACATTAATGAGCACAGTTTAGTGACTGCGGGAAAGTGGGCCTCAGTGAGCGGCTGGCACCATGTCCGCCGCCGCCGCCGCGTCTTCATTCTGCCGTCAACTGTGTGACTTTGACTGACTTTCACAACCGTCTTAACGGCCTACTAGGTCCAATTTCATACTGCTACCACTGCAGTGCACGCCCTTTCTGTATTGTGTTGTTTTCTGGAAATCAGCATTTGTGAATAAATATATTCTAAAATGGCTGATACAATCGGGATAGTGGTATTACTTGGTCAGTTAACAGCAGTCCACACCAACTAGAGACACCTCCAACAAAAAAAACAGAGGTCTACAAAGTCCCCTTAATGAAGCCTAACCTCATGCAGATGCAAACAGGTAACATCCATCACATCTTTCAGGAATAATTGCTTCTCAAGACATTTTTTTACTGTAATTCATTACTAGTCTGTGTCCACAATGCATGAAAACATTCACCTTTATTTAATAAACCGTAACCGTTTATCAACGCTTGTTTATCGTACTGGAAAATAATGGACCATTGCGTGGTTTCTAAACAAATTACTCACCACTGGGTCTTGAGCTGGCTGCAACTACTGAGTGCAAGACCTTGTAGAAGAACAGCAGTGATTGTGAAGCTCATTCTAGGAAGTCATGTTGTGACAGTCACTTTACGTTATAAATACATGGCAGGCAGTCAATGTATTCTGTGACAATAATAAAGATAAACTGATTACACTCTAGAGTATTTTGACTTGCTTGACTGTGAATAGTGACAGGCTGAAGCATCATATTCATATCAGTAACTGAGGTAATATATTCTTCATGAATACCTTCAGTAAACAAAATTTTAAAATACTCTTTAAAATTTTTGCAGATTATTTACAGACACAGATTTATCCCTCTAAGCATAACTAAATTGGTCACCACCATTCTAATATACCAGTGGATGTATGGGTGTGAAATTTAATTATAAAATAACCATATCTTCAAAACAAACGTTTCTTCATTTGCCTCCATTACTTTTTGACGTTTTCTTTTACTTTAAACTGTACATTAGCCTTGGCAACCAGTTTTAACATGAAGATCATCTGAAAATCTAGTTAAACAGTGATATGTCACCTCTGTTGCAGGTTCAATGTTAGATGAGGGGTTGCATGAATCTGCGGTTCTAATAGATTACATAATTAAGATGAAAGGGTAGAGCTGGCATTATAAAAACTGAATTGGTCACCCTTCTGACCTATTATACAGAAAGCAATTACAAAATGCATAAATAGAGGACATCAATATGAAAAATGGCATCAAAACATACAAAATAAACAGAAGAAGCAGCAAAATATTGTTAAACATGTCTCCTTGCAATACGGTCAAGCGCACAGATGCTGCAGCTTGAGTCTATGCTGCCAACAAATGTGCAAATTGAAAAGTCAGCACCCATAAATGTGATACTTGCATTAATATTGACAGGTTCTCTTTCTGTAATGGTGCAATAGGTACACGCACAATTATTTTATATAAATGGCATCTTTCTTCCTTAGTGTCTTCCCATCATAAATTTTAATATTACTGTTTATTATGAGGTTGTTTAGCCCAAAACCTCATCCATGGTGTCGCTTTGTGTATGACAGATTATCCATTTTGATCAAATAATGGCTCTTACCAGCCACTTTTGCCATCTGACAGTGTTTCATCATATTGCCTCTGATTTTTGAAGAAAATAAAAACGAAAATAATTAAATGTCCTGGAGTCAGATTTAAACACTGCTGGGTTAATTAGAATCCTGATTTACAATATTGCATTTTCCTTCAACAAACATTAGTTTATTTCTAGGGTAAATGGAAAGCATCATGAGAAAGCACAAATGGTTCATAATTAAGGAGTAACATTTCCCAAAATAGCTATGTCAGCACTCGAATGGAAAAGATGTAAAACGTATTTATACACTGATAATACTGAAATGATTATAAAATAATTCATATATATGCAGAACTTTCATTTCATTTTATATGTAGATGCTTATTAAAGCACAGCAAAATAAATATTTAGAAGTTATCCTGTGATGACTGAAAAAGAAATCATTCCCTTTTTACTCTTGCTGTAAGTATAAATGTGTCGTGTTTGTATTTATGACACCTACCCACAGAATTGGACATAATAGACTAGTCTGTCTGTACCTCAGCTTTGAACACAGCTGTGCCTCAGAGCCTGAAAAATGACAAACACTTTATGAACAATCAGAACAGGTTCTTGAAATGTGCACGGCCTTACTGGATCTATCCAAGGAGTCTTACAAATCAAGACACAAGCACTGAACCACAGGGAGGAATGGCTTCACTTATTTGACAAATAAATCAAGCCCCAACCTTATTGTCTTTTTCCTGTAATGCGCAGTTTTTGTTTTGGCATCCTCTGGTATGAAAAGGAAAAAAGGCTTCTGTTTAGCACTTCGTTAAACACTTACTTTAATAACAGCCACCAGGGAGACCCGATCCCTGCATCATGTGTAAAAGCTATCAACAGCTGCATCAATTAACCCCTTTCTCCCCAGGGAGCCATTAGAAGGTAGAACACCCTTTAAAATTGCATATGGCTGCAATTAAGCTTGAAATAGTGAAGTGTCGAAGTGCGGGTTATGTGCATTCTTCCTTATAGATTTTGGTATATTTCTCTCAGTCACTGAGTGGAAATGGTAAGGCAGAAACGGGTATCATGTTTCATGTGTGACGATTTATTTAAACCTTTTCCCACTGGCTCCTGCGTTAAACGAACCCTCAATCCGAGTTACTGTCTCTGAATGCAGATCAGTGGCAATGATAAAAGGGTCCAGTGCATATATTTTGGGGATCTCCAAAATGATACACTGATCGAGCATTTGTGGAATTTTAGATCGAGAGGTCTGGTGGAATATTTGGCTGTCCATTTCTTTACAATGCCGAGCTGCAAGTCTTGCTGTAAGGCCTATTGAGCTGCTACACACATACTGACAAGTCAAGTAACAAAAAAGCTTGAGTGGAACAAAGAGAAGTGGGAAGGAGCCGTAGATGACCTTGTTCTTTTAAGTAGCACTTGGCTACTCGTTATGCAGGCAGTAAAGGAAGGGGGGGGCGGTTGTTACAAACCCCTACTCAACAGTTGAAAGTTTTCACCAAATCTGTAGAATCTGTAGTGGACGTGTTAGCTCGTCTGCCCCCCCAGCCCCCCCCCCCCCCTTCTCCCGCCACACATTCTGAAGTGACAGCAGAGATCTTGAAGGAAGTGGTTCCCACAGTGATGGCATTGTAATCTCAGTCAAGAAATGGCTTGGCGCAAATTCAGAGGAACACAGGCTCCATATCCCTCTTTTCAGTCCAGCTGGACTCGAGTGCGGTTTGCGGCGTGCGGGACCCTAATGAGAGCTCTTGTAGGTCCGGGGGCAGCTTTGAGAGGCCCACTCGTGGAGGCTGTTTTCACACAGTCTGCAGCCCAGAGAACAAAAACCCAGAGTCCCTCCCCCTGGCTGAGGAGGTCTTAGGGAAGGCCCAATCAAAGGGCTTTCACAAGCAGCAGGAGCCTTGTAGGGGACGTTTTATCATAACTGGTCAGACCCCAGACGGGAGTATTAGTGTGTAGGACAAGAGTAATCGCCAGCTGTGTGCTGTTTGTACATTAAGAAGAGTTAAGAAGTAGTCTGTTGCTTTAGGTCATTCATGGAAGCAAAATGACATGCCACTGGAAAACATAATCAAACCAAAGTGAAATAACTTGACACACAGCATAAATGATTGGTTACCACCTTTCTGTTTGAGATATCTTTATTTATAAATCCAGAATATAAACAGCACTCCAGCAAACAACCTGTGTGAACCAATGAGAGTGAGATTCTTGAAACACCATGCAGAGAGGACCACCTTTGTTGGGGGGGGGGGGGGGTGAATAAATTGCCGTAATTAGTGTGAATCTCAGCCATTTTCTGTAATTCCATGCTGTAATTCAATCAGGCTGAGTACCTGAGACATGATGCGATTAACAGGAAGTAATTTTTCATTTTAAGTAATTGTATTACTTTTAAATTAAAACTTGTGAAAGTAGGAAAACTAGCCTGTAAGTCTTTGCTTAAACTAAAATGCAGAATAATAAGGCATATAGCTTGTTAATGCACTGAAGGTTGAGAGATTTGCTGGACATGTTTAAGCAGAAAAGAGATGATACTACAATTAATTTGCCTTTTTCCACTTGTGTGATAGCCCCACAGTTCAGCTTCAGTGAAGGGCAACCTGAAATGCTCCAGAGAAAATTGACTAATTGCTCCCTTTCAGTTTGGATTTTTAGAATATTCTAAGTATGAACTACACAAAACCATTAAGAACAAAGACTGAATCAATGAAACTAGGTTTTTGCTTTTACATTAAGCCCTATGTATCTAAAAAATTATATACAATAATACATAATATTACATAATATATGTAATAGATAACACTGCAGTTTTCAGTTCCTTTATTAATTGTAAGCTTTGAAAAATGCATCTATGGATTTACAGGTATGTGCGGGTACACTTCATAGATACATACATGCTGTACATACATTCATTCACACAGACCACACACTCATGCACACAGAATGTCTTTAATTAACAGTAATTTCAGTTCATACATTTGGATTTTGCAATGTCAAAAAATGTGAAACGCTCATCTGAAAGCACGATCAAGATCCTATTTGACCAATTGGAAACATCACTGTGCCTCCGCTATATACCCAACTCTGAAGTCCCAGAGTACCTGGGTGACGGTCTTTATGACCGTTTTTAGAGCAGGAAAATGTGGATCCCAGAGATGTCACAAATTATCTTGAATAGCTGAGGTGTATTTTTTTTAAATATATATTTTTCTCTTTATTTTGAAAGCAGGTGAGATATTATCACTGATTGCACACCACGGTATCTAGTGATCCTGGACATTGACGTTCCTGCATTCAGCATCCCAATGGCCATTTTCCACTCGCTTTTTGGCTATCACCGCAATTAAGTTCAGTCAGTTACCTAACTAACATTTCCACCAAACATGGTGCATTAAAAATGGCTATGTGACTGAAAAGATATTTGCATAATTAATGTTGTAAAGCCAAGCCCACTCACACATCCATATACAGTATATAAAGTGCCAGCAGAAAGTATTTCTAAGGTATAAACTATGCCAAGTAAGATTGAGAGTGTTTGTGAGCAGCAATTCTCAGGTCATACCACAGATTTCAATGGAAGTCTGGGCTTTAGCGAAGCCATTCCAGAATAATAAACTTGCTGTTTCTAAGCCATTCATTTGTAGTTGTTGCTTTGGGTCGTTGTTGTGTTGGAACACAAATCTTTGCACTAAATGCAGATCTTTTGTGGAAACAGGATTTCTCAAGGATTTGCTGTATTTGGCTCTTTCCATCTTACCCTTGATGGCAAAAAAAACTTACCAGTATCCTCATCTATAAAGCAACTCCACTAAAAGATTCTGTCCCCAGCATGCTTGATGGTAGAGATAGTGTTACCTTGGTGATGTTGTCCTTACTCTGAAGTGTCTTCCATCTCCCAAAGAGGCCAAATTTTTGAAGCAGCTCTGAAGAGATTTTTAGCCTCCAGAGAGTTCCTCCCATCTCAACCAATGAGCTGTGAAACTATCAGTATGGTATCTGGACTCTCGGCCACTTCTCTGACAATTGCCCTTCTCTTCCAGTTGCTCAGTTTGGTAGGACAGCCTGGTCTGGGTATTGACTGGATTGTGCCATATTTGTTTCATTTTATTACAATGGACTTCAAGTTGCCACTAGGATGATTCAAATAATTTTATGACCTTCTCCAGATTTTTGCCTCCAGACAACTTCATCTCAAGGTTTCGCAGCCAGTTGCTTGGTCATGACTGCGTTAGTGATCTGATTGTTTGATTTTTTTTTAAACCTGATTTTTTTTTTAACCTATGTGCTGTTTCAGTTGCAAGACCTCACTAAGTTGTGAAAAACGCCTTACTGTACATATCTAGGAGTAGAAAAATTCTCACTAAATATATTTTAATTTGACTTTACAACACACCAAAGTGATAAATAATCAGTGGTACATATATGGGTACTGCCACATTTAATAGTTATACATACATTGAGCTCTGTAATGTTTGGGACAAAGACATTTTTCTAAATTTGGCTCTGTACTCCACAATTTTGGATTTGTAATCAAACAATTCACATGTGGTTAAAGTGCAGATTCTCAGCTTTTATTGAAGGGTATTTATGATTAGTCTGTTGTGTTAAATTGCTTCCTTAGTGCAGGTACAAGACGGCTGTCAGTATCTAGTCTTGAGTGTAGGCTTTTGCTTGATTTTTCCGGTCTGTTATTGGCATTTGTCAACATGAGGACCAGAGTTATGCCAATGAGGCTGAGAAATAAGAAAAACAGTCAGGGACATTGGCCAAGCATTAGGCTTGCAAAAATCAACTATTTGGAACATAATTTAGAACAAAGAGAACATTGGTGAGCTTAGTAATTGCAAAGGGTCAGGTAAGCTAAGGGAGACCTGTACAGTTAATCATCAAAGAATTCTCACCATAATGAAGAAAACACATATCTGACCGATCAGAAACACTCTTCAGGAGGCAGGTGTGGATGTGTCAGTGACTACTGTCTGCCGAAGACGTCACAAACAGAATTCCTGAGGCTACACTGCAAGATACAAACCAGTAGGTAGCCGCAAAAACAGGATGACCAGGATACAGTTTTCTGAAAGAAAAAAAAAGTTCTGGAAAAAGGTCCTGTGGACAGATGAGACCAAGCGTTCACTTGTATCAGAGTGATGGCAAGCGCAAAGTGTGGAGGCCAAAAGGACCTGCTAAAGATCCTCATCTGTGAAACATGGTGGTGGGGATGCTATGGTTCGGGCATGAATGGCAGCTGCAGGTCTTGGCTCACTTGTCTTCATAGATGATGTAACTGCTGATAGTTGCTGTGTCTAGAAGCATCTTATCTGCTCAAGCAAATTCCCACAAACTCATTTGCTACAGCAAGACAATGATCCCAAACATACTGCTAAAGCAACAAAGGAGTTCTTCAAAGTCAAAATCTGGAAATTTCTTGACTAGCAAGTCATTCAACTGATCTGAATCCAATTAAACAGACGTTTCATATGCTGAAGAGAACATTTTAAGCAACTAGCCACAGAGACAAGCAAGAGCTGATGATGGCTGCAGTACAGGCCTGGCAGAGAAGACTCAACACCTGGTGATGTCTATGGGTGACAGACTTCAAGCAGTCATTGCATGCTAAGGATATGCAACAAAGTACTACACATGACTACTGTCATTTACATAACTTTTAATATGTCCCAAACATTATGGTGCCCTGACTATGCATTAACAGTGCTGTAATTTCTACATGAGGAAACCAAAATGTATAAAAATACCTTTCAATAAAAGCTGAGTGTGCACTTTAACCACATGTGAATTGATTGAATATAAATCTATAATTTGGGAGTACTGAGCCAGATATGGTCAGATAAGTCTTTGTCCCAAATATTATGGATCTCACTGTACAGTACATATAGCTAGTAACTATATGAGCAAACAGTTGGCTGTGTAATTTACTCTAATTCACATAACTACATTATGTTAATATTTCCAGGCTGAATAAGTACTGCACCCCTGACCACAAAAAATGCTGAGCTAGATGTAATGTGTTGCAACTAAGATATTTGCTGGATAAAATTTTTTTTTTAATTTATTTATTTTTTTAATCTGCATATTTAACTATAGCTATTGTTTTTGTGAATCATGATTATGCTTCCTTTAAATTTTTTATCCGACAATTTGAAAGTTTTTGCGCAGGGATTTAGAAGTGTAATGACACAAGGTACCCGGATTACCATGCCTGTACACAAATATAATGTACGGCTGTCAACCAATCAGAACTGAGCCAAGGTGTAAATATATTTATATATGTGCTTTCAGCTTCAGGCTGATCACCACCTTGCCGTGCCATATATTCTTGTATATGCACGGTATGTTGTGGTTTACGTCTGACATATAATGATATTAAATGAAATGTAATTTAAGGCTTCCACCATAAAAATCTTTGAGCATGGAGGTGTCAGACTCTTAGGGGCATGTCATTCTTCTAATTCTCACATCCATGGTGTGAATGTTGCCACCAACTGTACAAATCGATGTCTGCTTGTATCAGAGGATGAATCAGTGTGTTGGAAATGGTTCCATTCCATGCAGCTAATATTAATGAGGGTAAGAGTGTGACAGACTTGGAGGGCATAATACTTTAGTTTTGTTATTTTTAACTTTTTTCCTTCATTTTTATTGGTTATAAGGAGTACTTATAATTTTGGTTGCCATGTGCAGAAATACATTATTTTAGAAAAGGGATTTGATTTTATAATTTAGTGAAATTTAATTTCAGCTGTTTTAATTTTAATTTTTTTAAAAATAATAGTTTAATTATTAATGTTTTAGTTAAGTTGCAATTCCAACTTTTCATTGACTGACTTTTACTTGAAAATATCAAATTGCTGTTGCAATTTGTCAATCTCAAAGAGCAAATCAAGGGTAATGATACTGTTTTGATTAATGAATGGTTATGCTCTTACAATGACAACAAAATTGGAACTGCCAAATTAATGGCTAATGCAATAACCAAGTCTTTTTCTGATTCCCATAGAGCTTAGACTTTGACTCTCCACCCAAGTTGAGCAGTTAATCTCCTCATACTTTAAAGCCCAAAATGTGCATTTAGGAATGTGATCCTCCTTCCTGTCCAAAGTCTGTCTTTGTCTTCTTTTCAATTGCCTATAAATAAATATCCTAATTGGGTGCTGACACATGCCATTTGCCTGAGACTTTCATGAGAAGACAGGGTGGGGGAGTTAAAGACTTATTTATTTCCTTATTTCACTTTTCATTAAGGCATTACTCTTCTTACTTCCTCTGTTTACTTATTAGCTCTAATCCAATTAAGTCAATAAGGGCCCTTAGAACTGCTTAAGAACTATGGTACTTCCAGGGGAGGGAGGGGTTATTAATTTCCTGCTTACTTCAGCCGGCTCCTCTCACACAACTTGTTTTGAGCAAATGTAATGCCATTCCCTGCATTAAGAATGTCATCTATGTCAGCAAATGAACACTTCAGAGGCATGGCTTCATGTACAAGCCCCACTGAAACCCGCAGAGGGAGCTCCTGGTTACCGTTTTTTTTTTTCCAGGTGGAATTGTCTCTGCCCTCCGTTGCCCTGGCATCAGCTCCAGGGGCATGTTGGCGGTGGGAGAAAGCAAAACAAAACAACAACAGATACACCCATTTAAGCGGCACGCGCGCTGAGAAACACACATCCACATCCCCTAATTAAGGTCTCTGAATAATTGAATGAAGGCAGTCAGTGATTTGTTAAAGTGCGTCCACCTTAATGAGGATGTTGTTTTGACCCCGTGGCCTCGCAATCTCTGGAGGCCTGCCCTGTACCCTGTGACATGAATTCTGAACTTTGACCTCTGAGGCATACACCGTCAGCTGGAGCTAGGACAGCGAAAGGAGCTCGACCACTGTAGCTACTGTGTTTTAACATACAGTTGCTCCCCCGTGACATAAGCTCCTTTCTTAATATTTTATTTTATTATTATTTTTAATATTGATTTGTAATTGTGTAGTAATAGCAGTATCCTCAGTACTCTATTATAAAAGAAATGGCCTATTAGAAAATAGATTAGGCTACTTGAATTGAAATGGAGGCGGAAGAATAGCTGAGGCTGTTAAATTTCTACTCTCCTCTCTTTGCCACTTAAAACAAGGCCTGAAAGCCCTGCCAAATGCAAATGATGGTGAGACCATAACATACCTCCATCTCTTCCCTTCTCGGGTCCAAATCATCTGTCACTGACTCCATCCACCCTGTGGTGCATTGGCAACAAAGAGGGCCAGCATATGTGCATTTACAATGTTTGTCTACTTCTAATTAGTTGCTGATCAATATACCAATTGATTTTACAATATACACAGAGCTTAGCAGCACTGTCATACTTCAGATGTCATAAAGGGGGCAATCTTATTTGTTCATTAGAAACTCTGGAATATCCCTCACCATTTACCACAGTCTTTGTTTATCCCAGATTGCCCCTCTGGTGTGATTAAACAATGTGGCTACTAATTTGAATTAGGTTGTGAATGCACGCTTAAAAAATAACCCCATATGCACGTGTGTGATTCTCATTACTTTGTCCTTTTCTTTCTTTATGAAAATCTTTCAAGCTTCCCAAGTGACCAGAAAATAGCAGTGTGGCATGACTTAGGACTCAAAGGACAAGATAAGCTGCACGGTTGCCTCCGATAGTGATTTTTAAATGATTAGTTTCATTTCTGAAGAGCATGTCTGCACTCATCGACTCAAATGACCAAAGGGTTTATATTCCCTTCTCTGTGCACTCCGGCTGAATAATAGAGAAAGCAACCAGTGAAAATAGTCCCATTTTCTCTTCTCAGCCCTGAAAACTGGACTCTTGGGTCACATGTCTCCATTCTTGAGGGGAGGAAAAGAACACCCATATTTCAGAGGGGCACACCTTGCGACACGTTCCCTTTTTGTCTGTGGTTGTAGCGGCGCAGAGTTTTATCATTAATTATTAGTCACTCTCTGTCCTCAGTGGAGCTCAGCTGATGACAGCTAATTAAGTACTGGCTGATGTCAAGGATCCTGAAAGAGGCTTTCTTTCCAGCGCCCGTGAGCCTCGTTCTCAAACTCAGCCCCAGAATGCTTTATTGCTGCTATTATTATTATTGCCTTGTAGCATTGCAAACCCTGCCCTAAGGTTACACCAGTACGGCTTTCAAGTGTTCAGGAATATGGGTTTGTCCCCTTGAATAGATAAACCTCTCTGGTTTGTTATTTTAAAAGCCAAGAAAAGGCTGGTGTACAATTGACCTGGGGTGTTTTTACGGAGCAACGCAGACGTTTTTATTACGTTTTTATTACATGTGTCTGAGGTTCCAAAGGCGGAGGAAGGAACTATTTTTAAAAATGAATTCAGCAAAAGTGGGGGAAAAAATAGAAGGGAGCGTGCCACATTAAAGCGTTGTAAATTAAGCATACACAGAGTTCTTACAGCTGGGAAAATAGCGCAAAGTAAGAACTGGTCCTGGCCTGTTTCGCTTCCAATGATTACTAAAATTCCAAGGAAAAAAAAGATAAACACTTCAGGAAAATGGTTTTCCATTCCAGGAGAAGAAAAAAGATGTCTAAAACCGAACAATGCAAAAAAAAAATGTAATGAATATTTAATTTTATTTTTATTAAATCCCAAATTGATGACGGCTGACACTTTATTAGTGTGTCAGAGCGAGTGTTCATACATTCTAATTACTTATTCTAACAAGCAGGAGAATTATTTTTGAGAATGTGGAGGCTTTTGTGTGTGCTAGGGCCACTCTAGTTAAGTAACACCTATTAAAATATCATTTGCACCTTGAGGCAACTCATTAATACAGTGGATAGTGAAATCACACCAATAGAACTTCCCCTGACCTCGGGGCACAGGCAGAATCAGCGGCTCACTTCACCATTAAATTCACTAATGTGCCTTCTCCACAAATCATTTTCAATGGAAATAACATACTGTAATTTATACTGTCTGTGTACGTAGGTGTGTGTGCGCGTTACTACAATATCGCCATATATTTCAGAGAAAATTACATTTCCTGAGCTTCTGTTCCCGGAAATTAGGATTATTGCACAATCAGAACCACATTACCTATTAGAGGTGGGAACAGAGAGTCAGGAGTAGAGGGTTGCAGTGTTAAACCTTTTGATAATGCAAATGCAGGAAATGGAGCACCACTGCACTCTACTTACACAAATAACATTTCAATGCAATATATTGTACACAAAGTGCTTTGGTCATTGTTTCCCTGTTTATATATGATTGTGAATTAAAAATTTTCCACATTTTCTAAAATCGTGAGTATTTTACAAAAAAAATGTTTTTGCTCCGTACCTGTTGTAGTACAATCTATATCACTATACATTCTAAATAATGTTTAAAAGAACATAGGTGGTACTGATGCAAAACTAATCTATATTTAAATGTTGTGTTGCCTCGCATTTCCCCTAATTCTAAATGATTTCCTAAACTACAATTCCTTATAAATGTAAAGTGAAATTAAAGTAAGCTAAATTGTAAATAATAAACCATGTGCCCTCTTTTTTTTTTGCAAACATCTAGGGAAGAGAAAAGTAATCAGGTCTTGAAAATCAACCACAACAAGCAAACAAAACAAAACAGGAAAGATATTAATTAAAATCCTCACACAGCACAGTAATGACATTAAGGAGCCAGCCTGCAGTTTAGTGAGGAAACATAAGGCTGAGTAAACAAAAGCGACAGCCCTGCTTCCCGGCGTGGATGGTCGCTGCTCTCCGTCAGGCCGCACTGCACTCCCGCCTGCCCCCAGCAGATGGCATGTTCTCCCTCTGCCCTGCTTCACCCTGATGGGCCAGTCTGTCTGAGTTCTCAATGAATTTCGTTCTCTTTTCATCACTCTCTGATGTCCAGCTGCTCCTGTCAACACCTTCTTATAGCGTGTAATTCATCGCTACACATTGGCAGCTGAGGCCCCTCTGATGGACTTAAAACTGCCATCCACAGAGGGGACTACACCCTGAGCAAGAGTGCGCCTAATCAAGGGGAACTCCCCTTCAAAAGGGGGGACGCACACGGACAGATTGAGTCCAAGTTCCCCCGTAATTATCATCCAACAGCCCCCGAGTTGCAAGCTGGTCCCTCCGAAATGCTAAACCGAAACAGCCGCGCTCTGAATAAGGCTTCGGTGTCCACCCCTGCATTAGACAACAGCTCCGCTGTTTTCACCTGCACTTGTTAACAATTACAGATGAGAGCCGCCCGACGAGGCGGCATTTGCTTAAAGGGCTCGGCGAAGGTGAGGATTTTCTATGCTTTGTATGATAACGCGCTATAAACGTCCCCCCGCTATGGGTTTTGATTATTTCCAAGGTGGTGGAAAACATCTCCTGGAGGAAGTTCCCGGAGCCTTCAGAATTTTTATTAAAGGCTCGCCTTAGCTGATTATTTAGTGGAGAGAGGTGCATGGCTGCCGCTCTCCGAGTGGAGCCCTCACAGGGTCATGTTTAACATGTCCAGAGGCAATCAATTCACCTTAACCCCTTGCAGTACTTCAGCGCTCTTCGCCTAAGCTGGCCTTAATAACCAGGCAATGGTGAATTACTGATAAGGCATTAGGGTCTCTGACCTTTACATTCTCTCCTCTGTATAATGGAAAAAAATCCCCACCAGAGAGGCACGTTTTTTTTCCCTCCCCAATGCAGATACACTGCTTAATGAAATAATATAAATGTCTTTTTGGGAAGTTAAGTTCTGCTATGAAACAGAACAGCCTTTTCTGTTTGTGTTTGTTATTTACGCGGTATATTTATCCGGCATCTGAAATCACATTTTAACTGAAATATCTCATGTTAAATAACGTAGTTGTAATGGGAGGGAATGCAGTTGATTTCATTACATTACAGGCATTTGGCAGACGCTATCTAGAGTGACGACATGCATCCAGAGCGATTTCACGTTCACGTCCTATATTTGCATTTAATTGTTGTATTTTCTTTTGTACAACAACGTTTAAATTGTGCCGAAGTACTGCAATAATTAAAACACAGAACATTGTTTAGTGATGTGTGTTTTCATCATGATAAATGCACTTTTGTCATCTTTGAGAATTGCGATAAAACAAGTTAAATTATGTAGTTGTCTGCTGTAAATGAATTCTCACTGCTTGATGCAAAAATATGTCTTGCTTTTTGAGCATGATTTTCTTAGGAGCAAGTGCTGAAATATGCTTCACAGGAAACAAAACACAATTCACTGATCATACACGGCCCAGATTGCATCTCATCTTGACTTTCACATGGCAGTCATCATAAGCCAGTACTCTTTGTATTTTCTCTTATGCCTCAGTATACAAAACAATGTTGAAGTGTCTCTTTAAATCTAATTCAGATCTTTAGGACATGCCATTGTGAAAAGCAGATGATGCGGGGACTTGTAAATGTCTGAATATAGATATGTATATCTCCCATTTTTTATTCTTCAAAAGAGGCAACTTGCAGCATGCTTCAAGTCCACTGTGGTCAGAGTGCACAAAAAAGCACACAGACCCGTTTTCCTGTTGCCCACCACTGACACGCAGTGTGCTGTGATATCCAGTGACTTCCCCTTCCACTGGATTCCAGCCTAGGCCCAGAGATGAAAGGCCACCATCATAACCAATTACACTGTAAGTGGGGACACTAACATAGGAGTTAAGGATGTCATTCTCTGAAGAAAGCTGTGCTCAATTGGGGTCAGGTGCTAAAATGTAAAAGCTTCCAGGCACTTTGCAGGTAATTGAAAATCTATTTTTCGAAGTGAGGGGACTCAAGTATAATGTGGGAAGGGTTGAGAGGCGGTAAAGTTTTTATTTTGTTCTTGAGTCTGTGAGTTGGAACGTGCCGTCGAACAGAGGCGAGAGAGTCAAAAACAGTGTGACCCTTAAAAACCTAAATTTTCTTGTTTCTTTTTTTTCTTTTTACAGCTTTAGTGAATAACACTATATCATAAACTTCAACATCAAGTAATGACTGATTTCATGACATAAAAATAGATCGTTTTTTAAACCTGAAATCCACAATCAGAAAATATTAAAGACTTTCTGTCCCGCAGAATATAAATAGTTACAGATAAAGGCATGGCAGACATCCAATTCCATTCATAGAAGTATACATTTGGTTTAAAAATGACTAAAATACATACATTGGAACTCCTAATGAATAATGATGTTTTTGCACTAAAAAATGTTTTACGTTTCTAATGGTTTTCATACAGATGTCCAAAGATAAATACCCAAGAACAACAGTTATTGTATTATACTTCTTATTTAACAGAAATGAAATGTTACAACAACACTAACAAAAACTCCTCTAACAGGAGAATACATCTGCTGTCTGATACATACAATCTACTGAGGTATGCATGTATTTTGCAACACCTTCTTAAAGGAGGGCTTTTTTCTGAAAAAAATCAGTTTTTAATGTTTTATTATTATTTAAAGTAGGTTATATACTGTTGGCTATATCTGTGTTGGAGACCAGCTCCCTCCCAGTCATGCAAGAACAAAAGAGTGTTTCACATGTCACAAGTTCAGTTGGTTTGTAATGCATGGTAACACTTATTTAGATTTTTTTAGATTTAAAAAGTTTTTTTTTTTTTTGAATGAGCTATCTGGCACATTTCTTCTTCAGACACATTTAGCATGTTTTGGCTATCAAATTCAGTCAGCTTATTGTTCTTTATGTCGTCTCAATTAGAGATTCTCATCTGTGCAGAAAAATTTCTGAAGTACCTAATGTTCCTGATGTCTGATTGTGATAATTCAAGTATTCAATATGCTAGATGATTATCACCTGAAAAAAACTGAAATATAATGGCATACAATGTGGCTTATAACAAAGCCATGATGTATTTTTAGAACATTTCTTTTAACAAGGTTAAATTGCAGTGGCTCCCTCCAAACAATGAAAGTAGAAAACTTTGTAGCAGATACACACTACCTCCAGATCTAAAACATCACCGTCCAATGACTCCTGTCCTTTCTGGATCTTAATGAGAGGGCACTTTAGTTCATATTGGTAAGGAACAATTCCATCCGTCGATGACTTATTTAATTCAAGATTAATCTTATCATTTAATAAAAAAGTGGTTATGCTGTTGATTTCCAACAGATCTGAACATCAGCAGCAGCGACCTAGACACACCCCGTGCTTGAAATGGTAGCGGTCAGTTGAATGTGAAGACCAATGCAAATAAACAAACATTACAGCCACTTCCTAGGATACTGTAAACAGTCAAGGCTTCTTGAAAAAGTGTACCTAACAGCTAAATATCCCGAAGTGTATTACACCATAGTATATGCTGGTTTGTAATTCCAAAAGATAAAAACTAACAATTTTTAAAATGAGAAACAATTAAATATATTCCTAATTTGGCATTCTCTGCATTTAAGTTCATGTTTGTTTTTTATTGAGGTTCCCTTTAAGAAGTATCTTCTTAAATGACAACAACACAGCCAAGAAGAAAATGTGTGGGAAATGAGGTAGCTAGAATACACAGGCAAAGTAAGCGTCCCGGCAAGTGTTACATTATTCCGTGGCAGCAAGAATGAGAAAGAAGAAGGTAACAAGGGATGGCGTTATGTTTAACATTTGCAGGCTTGATTAAATGAGAAAAACATTTAAGATAAGATCAAAGTGGTCAGATGAATAGTCTTCATTCTGAGATCCATTTATGCGCATGCCACTGCATGCTTTATAGAGAGCTAAATTTGTGAATGAATTAGATCTGAGGTTGTACCTAGATAGGAACATTGAAGGGGAGTGTTGCGGAAAACGGAGCAGCTATTGTGAGCAGTTTAGACACATTGAGTGCAGCCTTAGAAGCAGTAATGGGACCGGATCATGCATGAATAGGTATACCCAATATTTCATGGTTTGTCTAGGGGTATATGGCTCTCAGGCTTTAGAAAAAACTAAAAGTATGGCACACATTATTTCTTTGTATAGAGATGTGATGCTATTGATGACTTTTTCAGGTTGCCATTATGCTGTAGTGACCTGAGCAAAAAGCCAGATTGTGTGTCAGAGAGAAAATGTTTATGCAACGCTGAATGTACTTTCTAAGTCCTTGGACAGACTGGGAAGGATACGATTTGGAATTTATGAATCAGGCCTGTCCTGTTACATCCATCCGGTTAACAAACGGTAAATTGTAGACATTTAGCCATTTCACAAGAGAAGTGTTAGAGTACATCGGCAAGAAAGAAATCTGTGTGTAACTTTCAAGAACAAAATCAATACCTTCAACTCTCACAGACTTTTTGGAATCTGTTAAAGTTAAGTTAAAGTAATCTCATTTGGCATGTATTTTCCTCAAACCGCTGCTGCAAGCTAACATCATATAAAATTGTTTCTTATGGAATGAAGGCATACTTGCATAATTCAAGCAGCTGTTCGGAGACTTCTGCAGTTTTTTCCTCATGTATCACTGACCCTGGTGTGGCTTTTCACCTTACGAGCACACGGAGTGTTCAGCGTGTGCCCCCTATTGACAGTGACTAATTACTCTAATGAGGTAAAACACGTAAGGCCATTGAATATTTCAATTACTCCCCTGCTTCATTATCACAAAAGGTAACACAGCCATTTCACACTGAAACAGAATGCAACATGAAGATGTATTTCTGAATTTAAAATAACAGGTAATTTCACCATAACAAGGCAACCAGCCTCCTTTCACCTTGAACCGTCTTTGAAGGACACACTGACGGACTTAAGGGCCACAGGCGCACTGTGGATTTGCTTACTAAACAACTCATTATGGGAGCTGTTGTTTGATATGCTGTCCTGGTTCTATGCAGTCTCAGCTCAGTGCAAAGTGTCATCCTGCCATGTGCTTAACTGAACACCCAGCTCTACTGTTGGGGTGCCTGCACAGCTGTCAAGTCAGGTTCTGGTTGGGGTGGTGCAATATGTGGCCGGGGTTACAGAATCACAGGGAACATTCGTCTGCGCAGCCACGTGGTTCTCATGTACACGTCCTGGCTTTTTTCTTTCCAGAGCCTAAACATCAGGCCATCTGGAATCTCTCCACTTCTCATTATTCCCTTTAAAGTATTGGCTTGGTGAAGTGCTTCCAGTGTAAATGGGCACAATGTTGCGATTCAGATTGATGATTCATTATCTATAAAGAGGAATAAATCGTGGCAAAAAAGACCACAGAGCAGTAGAATAACCGATGGCAGACGTTGTAAAGGATTAACATGTGGTACACATGGAATAAAGCAAGGTCTGCCAGCCCTTTGGTTCCAATGTTAGATCCCGCTGGGAAGTTGGAAACCATCAATTTCAGTAGGAATACCTTTCTCTCTCTATTTCTCTCTCCCTCTCTCTCTCTCATTTATTAGAGTTAAAAACTCCCAATATGACCCTAAACCTGAGTCAGAGTTGTCAGAGAGTGGCCTCTGCCCTGGGTTTCTCTTTGAAAGCTTGTGCCTCTACTGCTGCAAGCCTCAGAAGGACAAGGTAGACCCTACTTTTCCAATGCATGCTGTGCATCCCAGCCATCTGTAATACATGTCTGAATAAGGCTAAATTTAGCTATTGAGATGGTCCTACTTGGAACGGCCAGCAGTCCTCCCAAGAGAGTAACAGTTACACCTAGGTGTTGGGTGTTAGACGTTGTATGGGATTCTCTTGCCCTTGTTGACAGCTTCCTTGCTGCTGGAGCTTTCTCCCCATAACACTCACAGGCATGAAAGAGGCTGTCTGTTCATGTAAGCAGTGTCGAATAAAGGATAACTTCCTTTAGAAAATAAAGTCCGCTGTCACATTGGGGGCTTGTTTGCAAAGACAGGGAGGAGCATCACAGCAGAGAGGGACAAGTTCTTTTGTTTCCCTGTCCAAAGGGGAGGTTTGTACTTCAGTGTCAGGGTCTGTTCATTTTGAGCCACAATGGGTGTAAATCATATGTCTGTTTCAGAAGGGGACAATAGACCCTGTGGGAGAGAGACAAATAAACAAGTTCTAGAGGAAATCTCCTTACCCGGACACTTCACAGGGACTGACTCGAAATAAGGAACACCGGAACACACTAAGCTCAGGCCCAAAAACATTAATCAATCGACAGGGAAGACTGAGTTTTGACATCTATGACATCTATGACAAGAGTCAAAAAACACACTGCAAGGGTTGCACTGGGAGGAATATAAATACCCTCCCATCAATTACACAATGCAACGTGCGCATGTGTTAAAGACTAAATAGTCTTTGCACAAATTCCCACATACATAGAATAATTGCAGTAACATATGACATCTTCACTGATACAATAAACAACAATATACAAGTTGTACAATAACAACAATAAGCAAGTTCTACTCCCAGTCTTTTCTCATTCCACAGTGTGGGGACGAAATCTCCGTGTCCTGAACTGCCACCACAGTTGTTCTAGAGTTATTTTCAAGGATGCAGTGTTCACTTCACAAGGATGGATCGTTCTTCATGGTGGATCTCAAAGATTTGGAATGCCTACTTCTCAAAGTGACTGAAGCTCATGCTCTATCCATTTCATTTTCCAAGACAAAGTGCACAAATATATTAAGCTAGGTTTCTAATTTTGGCCCTGCAGACCATCTTAAAAGAGCCTCTTTACTTGTTGTGTTCCTATACCCTGCCTCTCTAGAGTCCTGCCTGTCTTTAATGACAGGCAACAGTGTCCATATGATGAGCTGCATCACTGTTAAGCTCATTAGGCCCCCTACACCTGAGGCCTGTACAGAGGTGATTCCTCTCATTTAGTCCCCACCCCTCAAGAGACAAGTGCATTATAACAATTCTATGACTGAACTACTGTTGGAGGCTGCAATGCAAGCACCCTACAGCAGGGTACCATTGGTAGTGGCCCAGCACTGCTGTGTCTATAGACACTTTGTTGGTAGGATGGAGTGCTGTGTGCAAAATCAAAAGACCCACTGGGACCAGGTGTCCATCCTGGACCTCATTCCAAATGCTTGAGATACATATTTACTTTCTGACTCGGTTGTATTGCTGTCATGCAAAGCTAAAATGCATTAGTTAGGACTAAGGACATTGCTATGATAGCCTGTGTCATTTTCCAGGAAGGGGTGAACTGGCTTTGTTTTCTATGTGGATCCCTCCCAAACAAAACCTATTGATGCAAGCAAAGTAGTTCTTTAACACATTCCAGGAAAAACTCAGACCTGTAATCACGTACAAGTGCTATGGCTAGATCTTCCTCTACAAGTAAATACTTTGCAATAGCATGATTTATATTCAAATCATGGTCTTGTAAAAGACAAGCAACCTCATGGTGTTGTCCTATGTTTGTAGCTATGAGTTCTAGTCAGAATTTCTGGCAGGTTGCCTCATTGTGGAATGGTCTTCTGGTTGACAGGAATTCAACCAATTGCACTTTCTGTATTTCTAGACAAGCTCATAGGGGTGTTCTATGGGAATAGTGACCCAAAATTTTACATAAGGAAGACTTAGTTGTGACCTTTCTGAGGAAGGATTTCTTCAGCATATGTTAGAAAATGTTAGGTTTGAACCTACATGGTACCCATTTGAGAGTCAACTCAGTTGTGTCTGTGGCTTTTTCTGTGACTTGAATTGAATTTAATCCACACATGGTTAGTTTGCAGCATCGACTTAAATGTGAACTCATCATGTTCTCAACATCCCCATGCAGTTAGTTCATTAATATGCTTTTTAATGGCGATATACTGTGCCAGGAAAATCTCAGCCTTGGAATTAACTCCACTCCTCTGGAATTACTCCACTGGAACAGAATTTTCATTCAAAATGATTTTTGACTTAGCTCAAAATGACTGTAGTTTTTGCAGGTTTCTCTTTTTAATTTACGTATTATTTTTTTCAGTATTGTTTATATAGCATAGACTGGGTTGCACCCTGCAGTTATTCTGTTGGCCAGACAGGATGTAAGGGGGCAGACCCTGGCTTGTAGTAGAATAGATTTGTGAGCAGAGAGATTTAAACGCACAGGAAGGGGGTGCTTCTTGAGATGTACCTGACAAGCCTGTGCTGACTCTTGAAAAGGCAGCAATCCCAGTCTATCCCCATCCTCCCCTCACCACATCCCTCCCCTTTCCCCTGCCCGTCTCTGGACAGGTTTCACCATTTAAATTTGAAATTTATTTGTCCTGCCCTGTTAATAATAGATGAGAGAATGGAGTTGGTGTCCCTTCAATAAACTCCCTCCTCACTTTAATTAGTGAAAAACAGCCTGCTGAGGACGCCAGCTCCAGCTCAATGTTGGTAATTAAAACTGAAACCACTGAAAGAAGAGGGGGGAAAAAGCTCTATTTTTATCGGCCTGGCTGTTTGGCGCTGAGTGCCCGTGGAAGGCTTCGCAATAAAGAGTGATAATGAAGGTGTGAAACCTCTGGGGGACGGCTGGGCGGCTGCTACAATGGCTGCTCTCACACCAGACTGAAATTGGGGGAGCAATTAGAGGGAGCCGCACGCAGACTGGCCATCGGAGATTAGTTAACACCTCGAGAACGCTGAGCCGGGATGAGCACGGGTGTTTTTTTTGCCCCCCCCCCCCCCCCCCCCCCCGTCTCTCTTTCTCTCTCTCTCTCTCTGTCTCTTCATTCCTTTTTAGCAAAAAATGTGGCAAAAAAACGCTAGGGAGATTGAGTGAGAATCTCTTTTCCATCTCTGTTATCTCTCATTTGCGTCTCTTTGGGCAAAGATCTCTTATTTTCTACTTATTTTTAAAAAGCTTTTTCCCCACAGTGCCACTACACATGGAAGCACAGAGCAAGGACTTAAGTGGAGACTTTTGACCTATTTTCAGTTATGATCAATGTTGAAATAAATGTGTTTGAAGACCCACATCACCAGGAAACATCTATTCATTCCAAAAAACTTACGGTTTAAGTAAATTAAAACAATTACGTATGTAAGTATGGCGTTTAATCCTGTTACATACCAAGAAACAAATGCAGAACACGTGTGTGCGCACATACACACAGATTTTTACAATAATGATATAAATGCTTGCTCTCAAATAGGATATACATTTTTAAGACACCACTTTTTTGGCAGAATTAAATTCAATTATTTGTCAGTTTTTCAGTTGTACCCTTTCAGATTCAGTTCAGCAAACCTGTCTGCGACAAAATCAAGGAGGACTAGGAAGAAAAGTTGCAGAGGCTTATATTACAACTGAAAAAAATATAAAAATAAAAGCTTCAAAGAAAAAAAAACTGTGTGACAGTAAGATTGGACATGTTGAAAAAAGCGAAATTCAAGTGAGTGACAGTGATTTTACTTGATCTGTGTCATGACAAAATAGCACTGTATGGCACATGGGTTAATTTATGTATGAGTAAAGCAAACAAGTTGGGATATACAAACAGTCCTTGTGAATGCTTATAATGCTGATGAAATAGGATGGTGCAGAAATCCAATGCAAGATTAATAAACAGGCATCTGTATGTGTGAACCTAAAATAAAAGGTTATTATCATAAAATGACTAATTAACAATTACATCAACATAAATGTTCAACACAAGTTCATCTTGATTACAGGTGATATATACTGGTATTATAATTGCCTGTTAGAGTTGACAAAGATGACTAGGAGAAACAACATAGGTAAATGCAAGTGACACATACAGTATCTAGCACTTTGAATTTGCCTGCTTTTCAGGCATTGTCATCTCTTATTGCATTTATATATTGTATTTATATATTTGCATTGCATTTTTAAATTTATTTTTCTTTGTCTGGAATTTCATTTGTAAAGTTCTTGTCTGGAATTCTCATTTACTCAAACCATAATACTTTCAATACTCAGGAAAGCTACAAACTGAGTAATCTTCCAAAGTGAATGGTTAGATTATAAGTGGTCGGAGGTAGGCCTAAACTCTGAACAGTAAACTCTGACTGTACAGTATGTATATAAAATTATGATAGTAGCAAGTTATTTGCCAAATTCATGCTTAATTGGACATAAACTAAAGAGAGCTAACGTGGCTGACTTTTGCTGACAAGCTTGCAAGTAATCTTAGCTGAGTTGCTGGTTTTTCCAAATTGAACACACATGCCTAATAGTCAATAATGTTAATTAGCTAGCAGGCTTGAAATGTTTACTTCAAAGCAATTTAATAAGCTGGTAAGCCACATTAAAGTTAGCCAATTAATATGTTAATATAGCAAAGCTTAAACAAGTCTCATTATGTTGCAGAATTTGTTGACATATTAAGCTAGTTAGCCTACTATACTACTGAAGGTGAAACCAGTTTACTTTACAAGGTCACTTGTTTGCAAGTTAACTAACTAAACACCACTCAAGCACCCAACACTTCATTCAGTTTAGCTAGGTAGAAAAAAAAGCCTACCTGTAAAGTTATAAGAAACAATATTGGTTGACTTTATGTAGCTCACACAAATTAAACAAGCTGTATTCCAAAGCAATACTACCCAATGTTTCCTAAATTATTTAAAGTAACTTCGCCCTGTGTGTTTTCACCTTACCCTCTGAAGAGAATGTGGCCGCATTTTTATTTCTTTTTTTTTTAGCATCTTTCTCAATTGGGTTAAACTAGCGTTAGGTTTATGCTAGGTTTGCGGCCAGTGAAGTTACCTAGTTAATAATACAGCTCAGTTGGGTTTTAGTTCAAAATGGTCTCACGGTATGCTTGCCTATTTGGGAATATTGGCTAATGGGGTATTGGAGTAAGATAGTTGCAAGGAAAGTTAAACCTATTAAATTAATATACATATTTGTATAAAATTTAATAAAGAACATCAACATTCATTTTAACCCCGACATTTAATTCAGACTCATACCTCTTGTAACAAGGTTAGCACAAGGTCCGTTTTAGCTTTGTCATTGTAAATTTGAATATTCTGTATAGCTAGCTAGCATAAGTCATACATTAATAACACAAGTGCGTATGGTGGAAGATTTATTGGTTTTCTTTGGCAATGGTCAAATTGACAGCTGTGGCGCTTCTTTCTGTGGAGTGATATGAAGAATTCTAGGTTAAAGGGTCCATTAACCATAGCAGTTGTCATTATACAGAAATATCTGACCATTGAATGCCTAAAGTGACCCACTTATTCCAGGTCAGGGGGAGGCTAGAGTCTATCCCAGCTTGCATTGGCAAGAGGCAAAAATACACCCTGGGCAAGTTGCCAATCTATCACAGGGCAATATTGTACAATATATTTAAATTGATTTTGGATTTCCCACCATAAATTTGAATATATTGTTTTTTTGTATGGTTGAGAGACATTCGTTTCCACAAACACATCTTGGCGTGTAACTACTGATGCTCTGATAAACAATCATAAAGATTTTATATAGTTTTTTTTGTTGTTGAAAGAATTCAATTATAAATGCCATGAACAAGTATTCCTGATTTACTTTTACCCTTCCTGATTTCCTCTGTTATTGCATTTTAGTCACACTGGTTGGCTTCAGATCGTTAGACAAAATATAATATTAGACAAAGGGAACCTGTGTTCCCTTTCTCTAATATTACTATTATTTCATTTATATAATTTTAAAAAAGTTATCACCCATATTACCCCTGTGAAAAAGTAATTGCCCCCTCAAACTTAATAACTGGTTGCACCACCTTTAGCAGGCAATAACTGCAACTAAACACTTCCCATAATTTGATATCAGTATTTCACATTGCTGAGGAGGAATTTTAGGCAATCCTTCTGTGCTGAACTGCTTTAATTCAGACAAATTGTTAGGTTTCACGTCCTGCCACAGTATCTCTGTTGCGTTCAAGTCAGGACTTTGACTAGGACACTCCAAAACTTTTTTCATTTCAGCCATTCAGATGTGGACTTGCTTTTGTGTTTTGGATCATTATCTTGCTTCATAACCCAATTACGCTTCAGCTTCAGCTCAAGAACAGATGACCAGACATTCTTCTTATTTTCTGGTACAGAGCAGAATTCATGGTTCTTTCAGTAATGGACAGTTGTTCCGGTCCAACACAGCACAACCACCTCCATGTTTGACTGATATAATGAGACCAATGTTGTCCAAAAAGTTCCACTTTTGACTCATCTGTCCATAGAACATTATTCCAAAAGGTTTGGGGATCATCCGGGTGCTTTTTTGCGAATGTAAAATAAGCATTGATGTTTCTCTTGATTAAAAGTGGTTTCCGTCTTGCTGTTCTCCCATGAATACCATTTTTGCCTGTTCTCTTTCTTATTGTGGAGTGAACACTGAACTTAGCTGAGGATAGAGTGGCCTGCAGTTTTTTTGGAAGTTCTTCTGGGATCTTTTGTGAGTTCCTGGATGAATTGTCACTGTGCCCTCAGAAATTTTGGCAGACCAGCCGCTCCTGGGAAGATTCACCGCTATTCCAAGTGTTCTTAATTTGGAGATAATGGCTCTCACTGTGGTTCAGTGGAGTCCTAGAACCTAAGAAATAGCTTTGCAATTATTTCCAGACTGATATATTTCAACAACTTTTTTTTTTGGTTGATTAAGTAACTAAGGGGGAAATTGTTTTTTTCACATGAGTGATATGGGTATTTTATAAAATTTTTCATTAAATAAAATAAATATTTTCTAAAATGTGTTTTGTGTTTACTTGGTTTATCTTTGGCTGATATTACATTTTGTCTAAAGATCTGAAACCATTAATAGAGGAAATCAGCAAGAGGGCAAATACTTTGTCATAGCACTGTACTTAACCTTAGCTGGCAAAGCATTGTTGTAACTAGTTAACTTGCGTCAAATGTCCAGATTGTAAAATTTTGTTCTGATTCTGTTAGTGTACTCCTATAACTCAGTTAGACTTTTGCATGGTTGGCTAGCTACAGTACATATGACAAAGTATGTGGTTAATCATATGTTTTCATGAATTAGGGACTTCATAATAAGGGACAGTTTAAAAAACATTGTCAGAAGTATGTACATTAATGAAACAGCTTAAAAAGCAGGTCAGATCAAAACAAGTGGTGTAAACAGGGCTTGACATTATCCATTGTTTATAGTTCTTTCCCAAAGTCACTAGTCACTCGCATTTTCATCAGCCAATATCCCCCCAATCCAAAAGAGGTAATAAATATAGCCTAGGTAATCGGAAAATGCACCTGCATGCATTCACTTGGGAATCACGGGGCGACATAGCTCAGGAGGTAAGAGCAGTTGTCTGGCAGTCGGAGGGTTGCCGGTTTGATCCCCCGCCCTGGGTGTGTTGAAGTGTCCCTGAGCAAGGCACCTAACCCCTAATTGCTCCCAGCAAGCTGATTGGTACCTTGCATGGCAGCCTTTCACCGTTGGTGTGTGTGAATGGGTGAATGAGAGGCATCAATTGTAAAGCGCTTTGGATAAAAGCGCTATATAAATGTAGTCCATTTACCAATAACATTTTATTTGAGCAGAAACCATTACAGCTATCCAGCCTGAGTAAAGTGCGTGTCTGTATGTGAGTGAGTGAGTAGAAAAATTATCTAAAAAATCTAAAAAGCTCTAACAAAATATACGCTCCGAGGTTGTTTAAATTACAAAATTTATATATTGCACATTTTCCATGAATATTCCATGAACGTTTTCCATGAATAATTTCCAAGTGTCTATGTGGAGAACACAGAGTACATTTATCCACAATTTTAAATAATGTTGATAAAATGTGCACAATTTTTTATTGAAAATAAAAATTACTTTATTACTTGCCTGCATCTGAGGAGAACTGGCTATATCTGATGGTGTTGAGCAGTATATAATGTTTGGTGAAACCCGACTATATTTGTTTGTAAGGTGAAAGTTTTCTAGCCAGCTTGGACATAGCCAGGCAATATCCGAGTAAAACATTAGCTAAATTGAGCTAACCGAGTCGATTTATGTCAAAACATCTCTCAACCTAGATTTCTACCCCTCTAGACGTCTAGATTCTATCGAGACTCAGGCTTGTGTTTACTGTGAAACTACAGAAACTTTGAAATCATGGACGTACATCTGTCTGTGGTCGAGGTTCATATTCCTTCACCATTGTTGTTTTCTGTGTTTAGTGCTGCAATCGTTGTCATTTCTGTGTTTCCCAGTCAGAACTGGAAAAACTGAATCGCTCTCCACTGGTGTGGAGTGTTCACTAAACAAACACTTTGAAGCCGCAATGTGTATAGCTATAACCTACACATTTGTATATGCAGCGCCGTGTTCAGCTGTTGTTTGATTTTGCCTTCTCCCACTGAAGAAGCGAGAGTGAGGGGTGAAGTAGCTGGCCAATGAGATGAGCACATTGTGCACCTAGTACTTATGGGAGTTGCAGTGTCATGTATTGTCACACAAATTGACTTAACTATTTCAGATGCCTAATGTAATTATTTTTATTTTTCATATAAAATGTTAACGAAATGTCACCTGTCAAAGTAGCTTGCAAGAGTGAATGAATTACATGCCATTGACAAATTCTACCAACATGTGTTGGGTGGCAGGTGTTAATGTCAAGCCCAGGATGTAGATATTTTTTTCAGTATTTAAGACTACGAGACACTGACAAGTTGGAGACATCAAAAACTTCTCCCAAGATGGGTTGCTGTAATTATTATTGATAATTTCTTCGGACACCTTTATTGGTTGCCATGCCTGGGTTTGTGGGTTTCGATGTCTTAAACTGGAATTTAAATACTCAATGTCCTGCTTACAAGAGTTTAGAAGAAACGGTTTCCTCCCATTGTGGCACTTCAGATGCAGCCAAGCAGTAGGTCAGGTTTCTGTTGTGTCTGCCATGATTGTGTTCTGATATTTACTTCCTAAAAAATATAATGTTTGTCTTAATGTACTTCACTATTGACTAAAAAGCTAAAATCAAGAGTTACTTAATTAGATTTGTAAAACTGTTTGAATTTAAATGCTTCATGCTGTTGCCTCATACTAAGTCCATTTGTGCATTTTTAAGTCTTTTATATTATTTCAGAGCAGCCTGTGCTGCCTCCAAATACCTCTCCAAACACAAAGCAGCTCTCAAAGCACCTCTGTCCAACTGAAACATTACACTAGGCATGCAGGAATCCAAGAATTGCTCATCTTTCTTCATTCTATAAATCCTTATATTTTTCAGCTTTTTACAACCAGAGAGCAAATTCCTACTTATTGCCATGCACATGTTGTCATTTTTTCCAGGCGAATTAAAGGAAATTGTGAATGATTTTGATATATGGAGATACTCTCATGTGACCTCAAAGTGAAAGAAACCCCTTTCCTTGCCCTGGGCATCTTAATTTCATCAGAATATAAGGATTTAGCCAAGAATTTGCTATAAGGAAAATAATAATAATAAAACTCAATATTGAATCTGCCAAATTGAAGCTCGTTAAAATTTAATGCAAGTCAACTCTGAGGTAGGAATTGTTAGATATGATACTTACAATGAAATTTTAAACCTTTCAGTACCTTTAAGTAATGTATCTATATGAAATAAATTAACTATAAAGGGTTCTTTCTCTCTTCAAGTGTCTCCCAATCTAAAATCTCATTATTCATATATTATTCTGAACAAGGTGACTGTAATACAATAGCTATTAAAGTGAAGAGAAACCTTACCAGCTAGTTTTTATGCAAATAAAGAATGTATTGAATACACTGCACACCACAGGGAATCAAGGAAACAAATAAAGTGGAAGAAGGTTATTTTCAGCAGAGATCCTATAGAGCTATGGTATACCCAAACAAACATGGTTAATCCACTGTCGCTGTGACAGTATAGAAAATAGGAGTCTCTTATTCAACCAACCATGTTTAACCTGAGGTTTAGATCATATTTTGATTGTAAGTATTGAAGCAATACTGCAGTTTATGGTCTTTGGGGATTTTTTATTTGTATTTTTCTGACTGTTATTGACATTTTCAGTTTAAGTGAGTGTTATTGAAAATTTCTGTTTTTCAAGTAACCATTGACTTGGAATGTAACTGATTTTTTTATTTGAAGATATAATCACGTGTGTGTGTGTGAGAGTGTGATTGTTATTTTTACACACAGTGTAGTATATTATTAAAATATTGAGCAAAATGTTAAAAGAGAAAGTAAATTAAATTTGAATGGTCTATTGAAAAGATAAATGCAGTGATTGGAAGAAACACCCAAACTGGATTGATGATGAGAGGGATTTGACTCGGGGATATGCATGTCCGATGAAATTGATTGCAGAAAGCAGATTACTAATATAAATAATGTAAACTCTGGCTGTGGTTGTGCTGTGGATAGACTGAGCACACACACAGAAGCCAAAGAGTCAAGTGTGTTCATTTATTTGTGACCCCAAGGGTAAACATTAAAGACAAATACAATCTTTTATTTATTTAATAACATCCTTGGACAAAGCTTGCATAGACTGTAGGGTTCTGTAGCTCATAAAGCTATGTACATCACAGGTAAAAAAAAAAAAAAAATATATATATATATATATATATATATATATATATATAAAATATATATTTTTAGAACCTGAGATATACAGTCATATACTGACCAGGCTTTTTTATTTTATGAGATTATTTATTTGTTTTCCCAAAATTTACTAAAAGTAATGATTAGTCATTGCTAGGATTGTTAGAAAATTGAAAGGCTTTCTTTCCTGAACAAAGATTCAGAAAACCTTGGCATTAATTTGAAATAATTATTTATTTGCTTTTTTAAAGTGAATCCCCTCAAGTACAACAGATGAAGTGTTTGAGAGAAAAAAAAAAAAGTAAATCCATCAGTAGTAAATCTGCTTACAGTATTTCTGCATTTCGTGTTTGAGCAGTGAATTAATGCCGCGCATCATAGCAACCCAAAGTGAAGTGTTTTTGATACTGTGAATGCTAAAATGGATTAGTAAGATTTATTGCGAAGACAGCTGTGTGTCAACTGCTTTTAGCTAGGCACTGGTATATTAACTCCTTTGAACATTCATACACTTTATTTTAAGTTGGTGACATGCTGTGTGCATCTATGGATGTGAAATTATACACACTGAACTTTATCTCCTAGGAATTAGAGAGCGGTGAGTTGGGAGGTAAATATACAGTATATATATATACACCGATGTGTGACAAATTAAAGGAAAAAATAACATAAAGTGTCTTAGTGAGGTGTTGGGCCACCACAAGCTGCCAGAACAGCTTCAGTGCACCTTGGCATAGATTCATTCTACAAGTCTCTGGACCTCTACTGCAGGGATGGAACACCATTCTTCCAAAAGATATTCACTCATTTGGTGTTTTGATGATGGTGGTGTAAAGACCCAAACATAACAGAGCCAGTGGACCCCCTTTGCTTTAATTTGTCACCTGTCTGTATATACACACATATGTGGGTGTGTGTGTATATATATGTATTATATATATATATATATATATTTTTTTTTTTTTTTCTATGGCTTGAATAAATACTCATTTGAGCTTTTCTTTAATTGGTAAGAACAAGTAAAAAATGTTGTTTCAACATTATTAACAAATCATGTTCAAAGAGGCACTACTGTATATTCGGTCAGAGTTGTTCCACTTGGTTGTGGAGCTCATTCTAACTGTTGATTCACTCTCTGGTGCTGTGAAATTTGATAAAAACAAATGAGAGAGGCGGTGTCGGTGTGAGCTCTGACAAATGCAGTGGCTAAAACGGACTCCTGGGAAGAATTGTCTGGTGATGCGTTGTGTCAATTTACTCTGGTCATCATGGAGGATCCAGTGCCCTCTGTTCCTGCGTGTAGAAAATGTGGGGAGTGGAACCGGCCGGGGGGGTTGGTGATTTGTTTGCACAAATGGGCGCAGCGACACTTTAACACATTTACAACTAATGGGGAGCTCTTACCTCCAGGTTAGCCCAGGAAATGATAAAAACACATCGTTCCTCCCTCACAGCTCTTGCAGGTCACGTAGGTTGTACTTACGGGGTATTTCTGCACAATCTATATATTTTTTAAGAACAGGAGATAGTCAACAGCTTGATTTCTTAGATGGCACAAATCAAGAAAATGTTTTTTAACGTAACTGTGCCCTTCTTCATGTTCTCTGCCTCTGCTCCTCATGTATTCTAAGTGGACTGAATGCAGGGTTTGCACATTTCAAAAAATTCTATTTAGTGTGCTATTTCCCCATCTCTTATAAAAAAGAGTTCAACAAATAAAATAAGCATAAGTCACTTTGTATTCATTGTGCCTGCCTTATACCCCAAAGTGGAAGCATATATTAAAAAAGCCTTGTGCTATTACATTACCGGGGGCCATTTTGTGGATCTCAAAAATAACCCAAATTATGCGGCTTGTGCCAGGGCAGGATATTTAATACTGCAAAAAAATAAAAAATAAAAGTGCCATGTGTCTAAGCCAGGACAAGTTAACAAACTTAAAGATTTTATTAAAAATGTTCACTCTGCCTCACATATTGTACTACATTCCCTTGTGACTTGATTATCTTGTTTAATTAACAAGGTGTCAATCTAATACAACCTGTTACCAAAAAAGATTGTATCTGTTTAACATTAGCACTTAATTAAAATCAATCATGCAGTGTTTTTTCCTTGATGATCTTTATGTAGGTTACTGTACGCAATTAAGAATCTCACATTATAGTTAGTTTAATTACTCTAATTGGAGTAATATTAGGTTAAATGCATTGCAGCATAATTGTTCATTAATTGCTCATCTGTTGAAGTGCTTTTCCCTGATTGTTTGCTTTTTGCCATTTTAACATAAATAAATAAATATTTTTTAAAATGCATAAATAAAAACACCACTAAAAACACTTCAGATCATTGTTTGGATTTTACCTCACTCATGACTCCGTAATATGAATTTGATAGTTTCTTTCACTCTCCAGCCCGGGTTAAGTTCAACTACTGCATTATGCACATTATGCATACAAGTTTAATATAACCTGAAGAATATGAAAGGAAGTTGGACAAGAAAGCTAATCAGTTTCAATGTTTTAACCCTTTTTTCTGCTGACATTATTAGTTCTGTGTGTTCCGTATGTTCAGTTTTATGTGCTTTTCTTGGGGAGAATTTTACATAATTTGACACTGAATGTTTTTTTTTGTTTTTGCAAGCCCATAGACCAAGTGTACAACACCCAGAGCAATGGAAAGAGGGAAATGCACTGTCCTGCTGGAATGATAAATGTTCATTTTAGGCTTATTCAGAAAAAGATTTCCTTACAGAGGCATTCCCATGCAGCTGGCAGATGGTGTGCTAGCTGAGGAAGCGCTTATGCTGCTGTGGAAAGGACAAGCGATGTGCCGCGCTGAGGTGGCTGGCTCAGGCACCCCTCCGGCTGAGGCCTGTTGCAGCCCTGGCAGGACCAGGGTGGTGAACATCAGCGAGCTGACTGACCGCACACTGACTCGCAGCTCACAGAGCTCTGAGGACATGAGACTGGGCTGAAAGGAGAGTAGGCTGGTGGGAGGGGGAGGGTGGGGTTTATGGGTGGGGGGGGGGGGGTACACTGTGACAAACCTGTAAGACGGGAGGGTGGTAGTCGGGAGGGAGAGGAAAGCGAATGTGATTGATTATTCAGAGCTGTCTGAATGTCAGCAGGGTGGAAAAAATATCTGGGCAGAAGCAGATACTAATCCATGAAAAATCGCTCCTTCCTCTTCCTGTTCCTGGCGGGAGGGTGAAGCCAGATCAAAGGCCGGAGTCAGCGTTGCAATACGTCACCCAATTTATGACCTGCCAAGGTGCTAACCCATTAACAACAACAACAAGAACAGCTACATCCAAAATAATAGTAACATTGGGCTTTTGGGCAGAAAAAAACAAAGTGTTGAATTACTCATTGTAAAACACACTCCATTGCTTTTAAAGAGCGGTTATACATTTACCTCAGTGTGTCAGGGCTGCTCAGGCAAGGGCACATGCTAACCACGGGGAGATTTCATTATCATAAGTAGAAAAAAATACTTAGCTCCTCAAATGGAGCTATAATAAACTCACTGTCTAGCCAAGTGGAGAATTTGACTGACCTTTCAGGAAGCAGAGTATGTGCCTTACATTTCAGAGTAGCAACATTTGCCATAAAGTTTTTTTTTTTTTTCAATTTATTACAGAAAGAATTTAATGGCTTATTCTGCTTACAATAGGTCAAAAAAAACTATTAATAAGTACATAGCTCTGCCTTATTTTCAGTTTGAGTGTCTCAAACTTTTGAAGCATAACCTTATATTAGCATATGTAGTGATACGCTATTGTAAATAATGCATTTTCCAACAGCAAGCTTATGGGCATTGTTATGGCATTGGTAATTCTGAGATAAATTTACTTTTTGTTTTCATGTTATATATGCATCGATTATTGTTTTAAATATACTGTAGGTTGAAAAAAATACCACCCTGCTGTGGTATTATGAACAACAGCAAAAGTGGACAGACTGTTTATGTTGCCTACACAGTGCTGTATTGTACAGTTTCTATCTGGAATCTCCAGTGGTTAGACAACTCTGTGTTATATTAACTTTAGATTTTCATACTGAGGCCCATTGTTTACACTTCACATAACAGCATGTTCAGATTCAAACTGATTTTTAAAAGACCTCAGTCAATCATATTTTAAAATTGGACTCAATCAAGGCTATGGAAAGAGGGTTAAAAAAACCTCATTTCATTTGCTTTTAGACTGTATTCACTTAACACAGTTTTCTACAGGAGAAAGTGGATGAATAAGTAACTTATACAAGTCATTATCATGTTGTTATTTTAATTACCTATTTATGGACATACCTTTAGACAAAATGGAGTTAATATTCAACAGCACACCCTGGAAAGCCATTAAGGTAAAACACATTCAAATGCAGATTGATGTTTCTTAACATGCATAATTTTAATGGCATAAAGCCTTTAATTAGGGTCACTTAAGCTTTATGGCACAGCACGTTAGCATTCAGCCTACCAAGTGCACCTAATGAAAATAATAAAAATTCCAGCTCACAATGACGGCCATAACTACTGTTAAAACTCCACACAGTAATGATATGACTAAAATATACAGAATCTGACCTCATTTCCATTAACGCTCTGCTTTTTCCCGTGTTTGTTTTCTAAAGTAGTGCTTCAAGTTACTGAACTCTTCAGGTAACAGGAGGTTCACCAGCCTAACCCTCTCTGCCCACCTGACCCACACTGGGCTTTCAGCGAAAATTCAGCTCCCAACAAACCCCTCTCCTGTGACTCTGGCCACAAACATTGGAAACGAGTGGGAAAACAGCTCTGGCATTTGATCCGTGAGAAGCATGTGCAAAAAACGACATGCACCAATGTGATGATGGCTTCCCAAGCTGTGACTACAAGTAAATGAACAAAAACAAGGCCCTGTCACTGGTGTCATCAGCAGCAACAACGTCATCATCATCATCAGCAGCAATAAAAGCCTGTGTCATATATGAGGGCCCTGCTGTGTGTGTGTGTGTAAGCTCAGCTCCCATGGTTCCCTTGTCTTGCTGAGCAGTAAAGCAGGCTGCTGTGTTTATTTGTTGTTGTGCTGTTTTGACAGCCTGGGCCTCCAACCCCCCCCCCCCCCAACAAGGACATGTAGGGGAGCCCCCCTCCTGCTGGGAGAGCAGAACACTGAGCTGTTTGTTTTTCCAGTTCACCTGTTTTTTTTTTTTTGTTTTTTTTTTTACCCCTTTTTTATTTTTTAACACACCGACGATCCCCCTCTGTCCCTCCCCGCCCCACCTCCCCACCCCCGCCCCCTTCCCATGGAAACCGTATATCCACCACCCGGAAAATTTATTGGGCTCCGCTCGCCTCGCCTCCCCGCTCCCCGCTTTTCCGGGAACTCTCTCATGTTGCCTTGTCCAAAAACAATTAGTACCGCAAATGGGGCGCGCACCACATGGCCCCGCCGGGGCAAGCGGAAGGGAAGGCGCTGCCCACCGCATTCCCAAAACAGGCCGCTTCCGTGCCCGGGGGGGGGAGGAGCAGGGATCGTGAACTTGGTGACCTCGGCTGACCTCCGAGGGACTGCCGGGGAGAGGGCAAGGGAAATATCCGTCGGTGGGAATGGGACGCGTCCTGGGATGGGGAGGCAGCGGGCGGGACGTTCGGAGGAAGCGCATCTGAGCTGTACTGCAGGTATCCAAACACCGGGCCTGGATGTCAGAGAGCGGCTAATCTATAAGGCAGATACGGGTTTGCCGTTCATTATCCCGGCCCAGTGTTAAGGACTGCATCATTACCGGCGCTGAGTGTCCCCTCGTTGGCTGTATGCCACGCGGTAATTATGACTGTAAATCAGCCTTCGCTGTGTTCTTTTTGCGGAGATTTGTTTGTTTTAGTCTGGGAGGCTTGCCTCACAAGCAGAACGCAGCGAATGAAACCCAGGTCCCATTTTCGCTCAGTTTCAGTTAGTGCCACTGAAGAACGGGTCACCGAAACAAACATCCCTCAGATCTGACCCAAATGTAATAAAACAGTTTGGCATGAGCTAATTCTTTTCCTCAACAGTGACATGTAGACACCCTAACCTGCAACTTAGCTTCTTATCTTCACCACTCTGTCAGTCACTGGATGCTAATACCCTCTAATTAGAGCGAGCCTGCCTTCTTGGCTGTGCGTACAGTACAGTGCGCATGGTAGCACAGTGGAGGTTGCTGCAGTGAGGCCCTCTTTGTTAACTGCCGGCTCCGGCCCGGCAAATAAATCTTGATGGATACTTGAATGGTGGCCAACAGAATTTATTAGTCCAAAGTGAGATAAGAATGCAGTTGTGCTAATCCCTTTAATTGTTTATGATATATTCTCTTTCCCCTCAGAGAAAACTGTTGGAAATGGAGATATCATCTCAAGCACCATTAGATGGTGATGAATAGTCGTTAAAATGGGAGCTCTGTCGTTCTTTGCCCCCCTCCAACCCCCCTGTCTGTGCGAGCCGTCCCTAAATCTGGTGTCATAGAGCCAGCTCTGTAGCTATATGCTCTTAATCCACAAGCCTTTCAGAGACCTGATTAAGGCTTGGGTATTGGGGAGTTTAGATGAGTACACAAATGACCCCTGTGGTTTGTGTGTGCGTGTGTCTACACACACACAGACAGACACACACACACGCATTTATATATACTGTATATAGTCATCATGTCCATTCTGAACACAGAAAGGAGGAAGGGAGGCAGTGTCATGCTATGTATCAATGGGACTGTAGCTCATACATGTGCGTCAGATGCATTGTTCTTCTGTATTTCATTTTAGCATTTCCTTGAGGTGAGCACTGATGATGATGTGCCATGGCTGCCGCTGACCTGTCTTTGGGGTTCAGCACCAGGGCAGAACTGCAGTGCAGTGAGGTAAGCTAGGGGGGCCTCTTTCTGCTCCATGTCATTATTGCCTGTCGACTTGAGGGGTTCTTTTGTGATGGGACATCACTGCGGTCACTCATAGCTGAGAGAAGATGCGTGGAGAGGGCACTTGGGTAGAATGTCTGCAAAGTGAAATAAGCACAGTGCATCAAGACAGTGAACTTACTTCATGAATCCCAGATGAGTAAAGCTTGTGCTACTATACCATGCCGTACTGAATTTGTATCATTTGCTCGATACAGTTTACTCCATTTTTATGGAAGCTTTAATAAGTAATATTCTTGGGAAGCACGTGATTAGATCATCCACATATTCCACATCAAATTAAAGAGGGAACTTTAGCCAAATGTAGTAATTCACCGAAATCGTGAGAGTAGGGTAAAGATTTTCAATTAGAAAACAAGATTTTAATGACAGTGTTTCCCAAGAATGAACCTTTTTAATTACCCCTCCCCCCAACATGCCAGTAATGAATAATGCTATTTTAATTTACATTCCATGTGTGACTAATTGACATGAATTGATTTTAATTATATGTCAGTTTCATAAAAAATGTGCACTTTTTAATTATCTTTGACATATGCTCATTGGAATTGTATTCCATTTAAATTGTGCATCAGTTGCTGATGTGATTCCAGTATTACAGTCAGTTTTACAGACCGCATTATGGGTGCCTCTTGATTGGTGCAGCGATGCAGGCCATTGAAAGAAAGGCTGGTGCATTCAGAAAGTATCCCTTTCCATAAATATATGATTTAGGGTCATTTTCAATGAAGCCACTGTCAGTGTCTTTGGGGAAAAAATTTGAATTGGAAGCAGAGCCTGTGTTCAGCGGGTTAATAAATGACGAAAAGCATGAAAATAGGTGTGCATAATGAAAAGCATGACACATGTGGAAGAGTTCTACACTGAGACCGTGAGGGCAAAGCTCAACACTTGCATGCAGTAAATTAGCAACATGGGAAAAATTTATACAGTAAAATTCCATATCCTTTAAAAAAAAAAAAAAAAACTCTACGAAGCTGGAAACTGGAAAAATATATTTTGATATATTGAATTCCATTGGTGCTGATCACAAAAATAGTCGGCCATTCATCCCCTTACCAGCAAGCACGCAGTGAGTTTGTCCAGTCATTGTGTTATTTTGTTTAGTTGCCGTCATATTTTTCTCGTACTGGGGTTTCCGTCTAATGGTTTCAAAACACCCGCTTGAATTCAGGCAGAGTTTATAAGGCGTTAGAAATTAGGGGGAATTAGATACTGCGGAAATGTGTGGGTTTTCAGTGTTTGATGCCTTAAAAGGCTTATACTGTACATACAAATGGAAATCAGAAATTCTGTTTGAATCTGGCCCACGTAATTAGACTAAAGCCATTAATACCAGCATGTAGACACTGTCGTTGTGTGACTGTGCAATGTGTGAATGAGCACGGCATTCTCTTGTTTTACATTCCCATTGCTGTTTGCAAAAGCACTGTATAATAATGCAACAGAATCTCAGTTGACATTTCAGACATTTGGAATGAAAGCAACCTATCCAAGCATTAGGATTAATACTACCCTGTTCCCCCATTCAGTCCCATGGTTTCTCTCACACCAGCTTTTTGTTTAGTCACCTATCTGGAACTATATATATTTTTGTTCCTGGTGAAAACAATTGATTATCTTCCCCTTTGCCCCATGAACAGCTGTTTTCTTTTCCTTCCTTCCTACCCCTGGCTTCCTTTACTGTCCTCGACCGTTAATCTCGTTAACCGCGTATGTGGTCCACAGACAAAGTCAAAGGTCAAACAAATAGTTGTACTCTGAGCTTTGAAGTGTTTTTGTGGGGGTGTCCCTAGGGACAGCTTATTGGTGAGAAAGTTTGAGCAAGGGAAGTGTGTGTGCATGCCCGTGTGTGCGTGTGTGTGTGTGTGCATGTTTGTGTGCGCGTGTGTGTTTGCACATTTGTGAGTGTGCAGGAGAGAGAGCGAAGGAAGAAGACAAAGACAGGCAGGGGGGGAGAGAGAAAGATGCGTAGAACAGGAACTCTACACCTCGCACAGTGCTGAATTCAGCGAGACAAGGCCTCACTCTCTCAGTACTTGTTTTTTGTCTGGTAGTCTCCTTCTGCTTCCACTATGTTACCGTGACAACACTAGATACTGTATTTTTAGACATGCCTCATACAGTTTTGTACATTTGTGCGCGTGTACCTTTATGTCGTAAATGTCCATTTCTATTTGTGATCATCTGATTGAATTTTAGTTTTAACATTGTTTTACCGGGTAAGGCTATAATTCTAGATGTAATTTCATATAAAATTACTACATTTTTGTGATGATGTGGATTGCCTACAGTGCAATACAGTTTTGTTCAAATTATTGGCTAGAAATTTGCCAGTTGTTTCAAATTGTTTGAAAAATGCAGCCACTATTTTTTCCAGAAACCAAATAAAATTAGATACTAGCCCTCCTCTCTTCTTTTGTTTTTTATCATAATTTTATAAATAACTCTGAAAACACACTAATTACATGATTCCCTAATTAATGCTTAAGCGCAATTAAGCAGCTTGCTTGGAGAGTAGGCCCATTTAAATTATAATCTGGCACAGCAAAATATGTTCCAGTTTAAAGACTAAGGCCCAGAGAGGACCTCAAACCATCGTCAACAAACTTGTGTTGCACTAATCAAATTGGCAAAACATCCTTGTTTACATTTTAAAGCTATATTATAATAAAGGGGTATAGTGAGGAACGTTGCATTTACATTTCTTTTTTTTGCAGGAAAGTGAAAGCTCAGCAGTACCAAATCTGGTATATAAATAGGGCTTCACCATAACAGCATGAAACCAACTAAATGTCCTTGAATAGATTTTGAATTTTAAAACCTAGATCAAATGAAATATGCACAAAGGAACTAGCAAGTGAAATTGAAAGTCTTGATACAAGAGAGGGGTGAGGATAAAAACAGGATTAGACTCCATAGGCCTGGTTCCCAAAGATTGCGTAAAAAAGGAGAATAGACGTTTAAGTAGGAACTGTGAGTTGGCAGATATGTGCTTGCATTTGTACCCAATTTTCAGCATGTTTTCCACAATTTCGCCTGGCTCAGATCGAAACCTATTTACATGCAATAATAACGACTTTAATACATGTTTAAATCTGTTTAGCCATGTAACAGATATTTGCATGTTTTGGCGATTGGAGTCTTAATTTCCAGCAGTACTGAATGGCCGTTATGCAGGCAGTTAATGCTAATGCCGATTCTCTGCTGCAGTCAGTAAACTAATAGCCGAAGAAAAAAAGATTGAAAACTATCAAAAGAAGTGGAAAAAAGAATTAAAATTCACAGAGCTAATGCATTACGTTATTTTATTCGGTTTTTTTCCCTCATCAGATGAGAAAAAAATGTATGGAGGAATTCTTGGTGTGTTTGGCAGTTTTTCAGATTAAAGTTCTTCAGCTGTCAGGGGGATAGAGAGGGACATGTGCTTATATAAAATCTAAGGCAAATTGACTATGTGCTTTTCAGGGAAGTTTGCGGACTCCTTTTCCTAGTTGGATTTGTTCCATACTATTAGAGGAAAAGTCAATTACACAGTTTCCATGTGATTCTCTGGGAAATGTGTTTAGGTTGTGGAAGTGTGGAAATGCTCATCAGGCTATGTAACTGCTACTTAGTCAATATTTAATGTACATATATGGGGATGGAGTGGGATTTGATAAATGCACTTAAACAGATAGTGCCGCTCTAATGCACCACATGGAGCCGCTTCCTTGTCAGTTACCATTACCAGGGAATTTCAGAGGATGGAATGAGAAACCTATATATAGAAATGTGGAGAACGAGTGTGTGAGCATAAAAAAAGATGCATAAAAGCAAAATCGCAGTCACAAAGTCAAAGGGGACATTGCTGTCGTTATCCTTGCAAACAGAAAAGTTAATGGAGGATTCTGCTGTGACTCAACTTAATACACACTGAAGGATGAAAATGGGACAGCAATCAATAAGCAGATGCTAATAAATACTGGGTAAGAACTCAGTGGTGATAAATTGGCAGAATTTGCTCTTTAGAAATCTAACGATCGCATTCAGTTTATCTTACCAGAATTTTAGTAATCAGTAAAATATTTGATATATTTCACGCTTTTTTTATCTTATGAGGAGCATATACTGAACATTTCACTCTCACTCCTGTCTTATAAAATAATGAGTGTTATTTATGATGTGTTAAAAAATTTATGTCATAATTTACTACCTTTTACGAACTGAAGTGCAGAATTGTTTTATCACCTGTTCATGACTGAACCACCCCCGTAATGATATTTTTTGAGGTTAGAAGATCAAACTAGGAGCAATATCATGGGGGCATGCAGTACTGCTGTAATGAGGTATTGGCCTATTGTGTTGAATAAACATTTTACAATATATTTTTCCAAACAGTCAATAAATAATTGTCCAGGTATATCAGCCTATTTGTCATTGAAATGGGTGAATTACAAATGGTATGATAATGTAAGTTGCTCTGGAAAAGCGCATCAGCTAAATGCCAGTAAAGTCAGGTAAAGTACTGGAATATTCATATCATTTGTGCTCACCCATTTTTAGCTTTTGCTTCTTGCCTTTCATCATCTGTAGATTAGGAGGCAAATCCAACCCATTTAACCTTCCAATATGTTTCTATTCTTTAGAAAAGAGAGGTTTCAGAAATCTCAATGCATTTGTTTGTCTATGCTTATAGACCTGAGTAGTCACAGAGGATGCAATCCCCATGTGGTCAAGCTGTAAATAGGGGCTGTATGAAGGTTTCTTTAACCTTTTTTTCATGATGGCTGATAAACAAGGCTAACAGGAAACAGATTTTCTCATAAAACACATTTTTTTTCCTCAATAAAATTATTGATTAAAAAAAGACTTAATATGAACAATTAAAAATGTAGCCTATGGACAGATTACGCCTATGTACTGTGCTAAGATGCACCAGTATTTTGTGAAACCTGCCACAAATGGATGGACAAATATGTTTTTATATTTTATTCAGGGAGGGAGTTTTTTTCAACGTGTCCTATGAATGTCTGTTTCGTACCTCAAGTTTGACAGAAATTTCACTGGAACCAATGGCACATTAGGTTTGAAGAGCCAAGCTGGAAGTATTATGCTGGATTTTAACTTCTGGCACAGACATGAAATGTTCTTGTTAACCCCTTCACACCATGGTTCTATAAAAGGAAGCTGTGTTCATTGCAGGTTTTACAGTTAAATTAATTTACCAGAACACCTGATGTGCCTGACAAATTTGGTATAGATAATGAATAATGTTGCGTGAACTATCATGGATTATAATAGATCTGACATCAAAAAAAGAGAACAGCTTCTAGGAAATTGCATGATGAAGAAGCCAACCCTGTAGTAATACAATCCATGATGTTTCAGCATTTGAGGTTCATAGACCACACGAAAGGGGATATTAAATAATAAGTCTATTTCTGGTATAGACAGTACTCTTAATCCAGGGCCTCCTCCCATAATGCCATTGTCATTCAAAGCATTTTTTGTGATTAATGACAGTTTTGTGAGAGTCTTAGAATAATTTAAATGTGTGATTCCGCTTTAATAGGTGTTATTAATAGATTTGTATATGTTTTTGTTTTTTTTGAATGTTTTGCTGGGTGAAATTCAGCAAGTTTCAGTGTCTATTCTTTTTTTGTCAACCTGAAAACTACTCCGCTCTCTGTGACCTGCTAGATGTGAGGAGGCTCCATTATTTTGTTGCTGGCCACATCTATTAAATGATATTGACATATAAACCAGGAAGGTACTCTGCTACCCGAAAGGTGCAAATGGGTATATTGGATGTTCAGCTCCTTGCATTCGCACTGGATCCAATTACCTTCTCTCCGTGTGAGGGTGTGGAGGGCTGCAGACAGTGTCCGCTGGGTGAGGAGATGTCCTGGGGGCCCGTGATCAGGGGGAGCTCCTTACAAAAGCGTCTTCAGCGAGAGGCTTGGAGTCCATGGTGACAGGACAGCGCAATGACAATTACACTTCACGGCCTCAATAATTTCCTCTACGTTCTGCGACGCAGTTTAGATTTCTGCGTAATTTGTCCCAGTTCTATTGAGCAAAAGCTGCCATGCCTAAACGGAGTCCGAGTGTAGTTTTCATATATTACAATCCTGCTCAATTTCACTGCATATTATAGATTGTTTGCCATTTAGGAAATCCATTATTTCCTCCATACTACATGTGCCTCTTAAACGGGGTGTGACAGAAAAATTGAAATATTCAAGATAAACCTCATTTTGACTTTTTCCTCATATTACATTCTAATATTTTGTCAAAATCAAAATAAACAGGGTTTCTTTTTTTTCTTCTTTTTTTTCAAGGTAATATAGCTGAAGTGCACAGATTATGGTAAAATGATGGATGGTCAAAGCCGCACTGTTTAGTATTGCTTCCAATACTGTGTCTGTGTTGTTTTCTGTATCCAGGTGATTTGAGCACAGAACAGAGATGGTTATTATGGTGGTGCTGTCCCCCATTGGGACTACAGGTGCCCAGAGACGGCTCCATTTCCTCTCTACTTATCAGCTGAATGAAAACACCATTTCAGACTTCATTTAAGATCCACCACAACAGCGTAAGTGACCGGCAAATTAGCTGAACTGTGCGGGGGGAAACAACATTTGTTAATCGGCCATTACCGGCAAATCTGCAGTCAAGGGTGATCTGACACACAATTTCTATTTTAAGGTGCCTGATTCTAGAATTACTCTGTGGATATCTCACATATATCCAGTCTCATCACCAAAAATCTTTCTTAAACAGAAGCAGTGTAATGCAACCAGTTTAGAGTAGATAAAGATGTTTCTGTTGTTTAAGAGAGTCTCTCTCTTTCTCTCTCTCTCTCTTTCTCTCTCTCTCTCTCTCTCTCTCTCTCTCTCTCTCTCTCGCTCTCTCTCGCTCTCTCTCTCTAGCTAATGAAAGGGACTGTAGAGCAGAGGTGACGCATAATGATGCGTTTCTCTGACTCTGCACCACAGGAGTGCACAGTAAGGAGTTTCTCCAAACCTTTACAATTACCATCAGAAAAATGAGCAGCCAATTCTACTATTGTATTTGGCCCTATTATATCTGACCTTGTGAAAGTGTTCTGGAGATTAAATTCATTTAGTGTGCAAAAACCACAGAGGTAAATCTAAGCATACCAATAAATCAATAAATCAATGACTACAGTATCCCAGTACAAATATTGTCATATATAATCCCTGCATATATTTAGAACCATTTTTTTAAGGAAAATTATCTTTCACAGTCACCACGTCCACTGAATGATTTGCGAAGAGATTAAACCATTTTTCTACTTAATTGTTAATTGAGTTTAATAATTTATAGTTCCCTTATCCACAGCAAAGCTTAGCTTAGGATAATAGGACTTTCAACAGACAACTTTATAATAAGCAGAATAAATAATACAGATTAATGCCACCAAATCTTGTAAGTTTCATGAGGTCTGCATTACAGTCTGCTGATTTAGTAGTAACCATCACTGGCAGAGTGCAGCAATCAGAATAATTAGAAACCATGAATCTTTTGAATAACAAGTAAGAATAAAAGCACTTTGATTATATATATATATATAATATATATATATATATATATATATATATATATATATATATATATATATATATATATACATACATACATACATACATACATACATACATACATACATATATACACATACATATAGCCAGACATCAATTTTTCGAAGTGAAAAGTTTAACTCAGCTGAGAAAATCTAATGGCAATGATTTAATTGACTCTCAGCCCAGGCTTCGGATTATTTTATGAATATTCTTCTTTCTGTTCCGGAGATTGTTCTCTTGAGCATTTGAATCGTGGGTCAAAGGTAGCTTCTAACATGAGCTGTAGCTTACATGGAAGAAATAGGGGGAGAGCAGCGAGGAGAGCGAATGGTAAAAACAAAGAGGATCTCATTTCTCTGCACTGTGCGGTCCTGCGCTGGGGAATTCAAATGGTTTCCAAAGCTACACAGGAGAATTAATTAAATGAATTTCATCCTGCCGATTGTTTGTTATTTTTTGCTGACCCCACCTCGTGGATTAATATTTAATTAGCCTTGAGGAGAAGTGGAAAGCACTTATTAACCTTATCTGTCAATCTGTCAGGACCAGGTTCTGCACTGGACACTGAAAGGGAGAGAGATGGGGAGAGGAGGAGGGGTGGCGGAGGGTAATGTTTTAATTTCTTCAACTGCCACGTCCTCACGGTATTCCTCCCATATTTAGGCATTTATATTCACAATATGCTGTTTTGTTGTTAAGCTCCAAATGTTGCGATCTGACCACTTAGAACTCTCTCCCTCTGAGGTGTTTGAACGCTGCAGACCGGCAGTGGCTCAGGCCATACTCCAGCATAGAGATGAGTTGATATGTTAATTGGATAGGCGCAATGTTGTGCTGTCAAGGTGCATATTGTTATAGCCAGCAGAGATGTAGCTCATTTAGTCTTACCAAAGGATTTGTCTTGTAATTTGCAGATCTCATTTTATTACTAATAAGAGGCACAGTTATGAAGCAATACATTATACTGTTAAATGTGTCCCACCTCCTGTTACGCCAAATGCAGTTGTTTTCTTTCTGCTCATTATGAGTACTCCTTAAGCATACATTTATTATCTGTGTGTTGGAGCACCCGAGCGGGGCTGTGTTCCATGCATTGTTGCCCAAATATTTTTTTTTTTTTGCCGTTTTTGTAAATTGATTCAATATTCAGAACCCATAAATGCAGTAAAAGACATTTTATTTAGCCAAAAGTGATGCTTATCTTCCATTGCTGTGGAATACATTATTTATCTTACAGATAATTTTTTTCTCCCGATATCTGCTTAATCATAACAGACAGAGGTCTTCACGATGACACCTTTACAAACATACATAACAGGGGAATGACATTATCCACTGTCTGTCAATCATTCTGAGGAAAAAGGAGGATTTTATCACAAACTTGTCTGGGTAGTCAGACATGCGCTGACAGTCAGGATTTACTCTCAGTCCTTGAGTCAGACTTAGTTTGGCCTCAGCTGTTCGAGATTCAGTGAATCAAACTGCAAGAAACCAACCTTTTAAAATTGGTTTAAACTGGGCTTTTATTATGATTTACATGTTTTCATTTCTAGACATCTGAAGGTGTTTGCACATTATGTTCTTATATAAGTAAGATCATTTTTTGCCTGTCTGTATGTTCCAGGGTGCTACCAAAGTGTACAATATGATAGCAGTTTTCACAGCAGGAAGCAGTTAAATCACCTTTAAAAATTAAGATGATATATTGGGTTGAATGCACTTTAAGTCTGTTGAATTTATTAATGTTCCAGTAATACTGTTTAACTGATACTGTACACTAGCATGTATAGATGTCACGTGTGCAGTAGTACTTTAACAATTTATTAGTGTGTTTTATGCACAATATCAAAGCAGTGCAGTATAGACTGCGCGTTGATAAATTTTGCCTTGCTTTTAATAAAAAAAGCAATAACAGAGTATGTTCTCTTTTGTCCTCTGCAGCAAATATATAGTGCTCTAGGGACACATTTTCCACTGTGTTGTGGGTGTTGGTGATTTTTGTCATTTTTAAGCATTTTTTTCCCAGATAAAGTTGGCTGATTTACTAATTTATGTCTTTTTAATTTACCGACTTATGCAGGAGAGTTTGTCTCTGGAGAGAGGAAGACAAAGCGCTTTCCATCTTGAAATTGAAAAGCAAGGTTGGATGCTGTACCCAGCTCATTTATCCATTAGGAAATTTAATTAAGTCTTCGGCACAACAAGGGACTTTAAAAATACTTGTCAGTTTATATACATGTTCATTTTGGTTATTGTTTTCTACCATGGGGACAGTAGAAATACCCTAAAAGGGCAGTTGCAAAGCAAGAGTAATATTTCTGTTGGATTTCTTGTAATTGCCTATCACTAGAGTACAGGTTGCATGGGCCGTCCTGAATGTGCAAATTGCTAACAATTCAAAAAAATTTCCATTTAAATACTGAAAATAGATTAACTAAATGGTTTAATGACGAAAACGATACATATCCACAGGGCTACAATTGTTTTATTTTTTTTAAATCACTTTAAAGGACACACTGCATTGCTATCAAAGTGCATTTTTGAATATCTGACAAATGCCTGTAAATTATTCAAAAATATATTTATGTGTATGCCTGGGTGAGGAAAATATGATAAGTATGTCCCCTTATGAAATTGAAATATATAAAATTTACAGTATGTTGGCTAACAATAAAGAACTATGGCCACCAAGGAGGCATAGCATACATGTCAATGGTTTTTGAGAGAATTGACTGGTCAATACCACATTTGGAACAGATGTCAAACATGGTTTCTATATCTGTACATGCCTAATGTTATAAATCTTGGTCTCTCTCTCCTCACTCAGCCATGTTTACCCAATGATGATAACACATGTTTTTCTCCAAATCACACTCATTACCTGTTCTGGCCTAAAGTGTGGAATGTGGCAAAACCTATGAACAAAATATTTAATTTAAATTTGTGCAATGCAAGATTGTGTTTCTTTCAAATAAGGAGAGCTTACAGAACAACCAAAATAATGCAGATGCCCATTTCAGTTTCACATATTGTGCTGGCCCTGATGTGTGTGGTGCGAAAAGTATTTTTAGCGTGTCTAGCTTTGAGTGAAAAATTTTGCCTATAATCGATCTGTGACGAAGAGGCCATTTTGCATACAGTTTTAAAAAAGAAAACATTTGATCAAATGTACTGCTCACATATGACATTAAGAAATGTAAGGCACTGGAAAGAATTCCTCGGCAGTAAAAGTATTCCCTTTATATTACCATGCCGGTAAAATGAGGAAATAACCACTGAAAATATAGGACCCCCGGATGATTGAAATATCATTTGGAAATGGAATCTTTCTGACGGGCCGTTGGATTAGAATGAGCTGTTCATCATGTGTAATTCTTCTGTCTCAGCAGCTCCTCTCCACAGTCTTTGGCTTTTCAGACCTTTCTCCTCCTCTGCGAGGTGCTTCCAGCCTCACACACTGAGAAGGTTATTTCAGCGTCCGGGCTCTGTTTTCGGAAGCGGTCGCTAATGTTATGAAAGCGCTCCTGCGCTTCCCCTGACGTCTCCCAGGCTCGCTTACCGTCGGATTCAACGGCTAAAGGTTTAAAAGTAATTAAAGATCATTGCTGATGAATTGGGCCTGGGAGACTCAACATGGCGGAATCTGTTTAGGCTCGTGCTAACCCGTCTTATCGCTCCCCAACATTTTCTTTTATTTTGAAAAGCATCTAAATATGTAATGGGCCCGTTCATCCTGACGGTAGTCGGCATGTTGCTTTATCAACAAGGAGCCGATGGCTTTTTCTGATGGTGATATTTGCACAGCCTTGCATGATATACACGCAAACCCCCCTGTGCTGCAGGATAGGAGGAAAGAAAACATTCAGCATGGTGCATGAAAACACAGAAGGTAATAATTCTATAATAGGACATGTTGAACTTATGTAAACTCCCAGTGGAGAGGGGGGGAAAAAAAGCTTTGTCTTTGGCCAGCTTTTTCAGCTTCTACAAAGCAGTAATGAGTAAAAAGAGTGTAGGAGAACAGGAGCGTGCATAAAACAAGGGGGGACACCGACCCACCTTCTTACTTGTTGACATCGTTTGTGTTTTTACATTTTAAGGGGGGAAAAAGAGATATGACAGCAGTGGGGATGGTTTTTATTTTTTATGGCGGTCTAGCCCATAAAAGAAATGATAACTTATTTTGACTGGATGATGAGTTGGGGGCACGGAGCGTGCGTGGGGATGCTTTTGGCGAAGAGGTCAGCGTGTGTGGCGGCGTCCCAGCGGAGACACGGCGTCATGCTTTCGCCATGAACCGCGTGGGTGCCTGCTGCAGTGGGGGAGTAATCGCCTGTGATTTGTGGGTCTCGGGGGCGGCGGGGAGGGGAGGGGGGCTCAGCCGTCGAGGGGTCCCCCTGTATGTTTTTCAGGGTGGCTTTGGGCCCCCGCTGGGCCTGACCGAGGTCTTGTTCCAGCTCTCCTGAGGTGTGACGGCTGGGCGAAAGAAGGGAAACTCTGTGCCGGGCCCCCCCGGCCCCTGACGCTGACGCTGGGAGCCGGCAGGGATGCGTCCAGGCCCCTGCTAATGAGATATACAGAAGAACAGGGCAGCCTGCCCGTCCCGGGGAGACAGCATTCACATTGATGCACAGCTAATGACTTAAACAGAGCCTTGACCAATACTTGTTACCCAGAAGAAGAAAAAAAAGAGGCACAAAAGAATCCTTCAATGATCGGGCCCTAATTACGGCTCAGAAGAGGAGCCGTACGCAAAGCCGGCGCAGAAAACTGAAAACATTGACTAACCGTGGAGTGGAAGAGACCATTATCCACTTAGAAATGCTGTCAATACACCTGCTTATTAAATGTAATTTATGTAATGCCTGTTTAGGAAGGCATTATCCTTTCCTGCTGTTTTGGACTGGTTCCCTGCGAGTCCATTTCAGGCGAACCAGTAAAAAAAAAAAAGGGAACTGTGTGATAAGAGAACAGTCTTTTTGATTCTTAGCAGATACAATATCCCATCACTTATGTAAAGTGGCAATATGAAAAATGAACAGCAACTATGGACAGCAGCCTGTGGTTTGGTCAGAAAAAGCCACTCAGGTGAAGCTGAAGGGAAATAACTGTGTTATTTCTATGCCTTTGGGTTAATTGTTATCATCATTTTTTTCATTTGAATATGGATTTTTTATTGATTGTGATTTGGGTTTATATTGCAACTGGGAAATTAGCATGGCCCCAGGGCCGCCACAACAAGTTCTCAGGAATAATCGCTTAATGTTAGGCTTGAAAATCCTGACTTTAATTAATGTAGCGTGGTGATAGATTCTGCATAGTAGGTGCTGGCTCCAGAACTTTTTAACACCAATTTATTACACTGAATCACCTGCCACGGTGCGCCCCCATTTTAAGTGTGAATTACCCTTATGTCTGCCATTCATTATTAAATACCTCACCTGTAGTTCACAATAAAACACCGCACATTTTCAATTAGCTGCAAGGGAAGGAGCATGTGTCACACTAAAGAAAGGCTTTTGTGTCTTTTCCTTACTGTGGGTTCGTGCTCTTTGAATCTGTGTTTATATAGATATTTGTAACTCTGTGTGTGTGTGGATCTGTGTGTGCGTGTGGACGTGTGTGTGTCTCTGTACGTGTGTGCATGTGTGTGTGTCTGTGTGTCTGTCTGTGTGTGCGCGTGTGCGTGCGTGTGCGTGTGTGTGTGTGTGTGTGTGTGCGCGCGTGTGCGCGTGTGTGCGCGTGTGCGTGCGTGTGCGTGCGTGTGCGTGCGTGTGCGTGTGTGTCTGTGTGCGTGTGTGTCTGTATGTATGTGCGCGTGTGTGCGTGTGTGTGTGTGCGCGTGTGCGTGTGTGTCTGTCTGTGTGTGCGTGTGTGCGTGTGTGTCTGTATGTATGTGCGCGTGTGTGCGTGTGTGTGTGTGCGCGTGTGCGTGTGTGAGTGTGTGTCTGTGTGCGTGTGTGTGTGTGTGAGCGTTTGCATACACGTACATGGAGGAATCACTGAAATCACTGATTGCGAGCTGCGAGCAGAGGCAGCTTCAAAGCCTGGGCTTCACCTCGGGAGATTTGGCTGCTTTGATTCTGTATATGTCAGCTCATGTGCTTTACCGTCTCAGTGCAGCGCTCCTTTCCCTGCGCTTCGTTAAATATTCAGCGCATGCCACCCGCTCTCGGCACGTGACCCCGGCCCACTGCGCTCAACATGCCCTCGCAAACAGCCGTTCTGCCCCGCCTCGATAAACAAACAGTCCTGCTCGCCGAAGAGCTACCTGCCAGCCCGCGGTCTGTGACTGTCACAGTGCCTCCGCTGTCAGCTCAGCCACATTCACTTTGAATAATAGGCAAAGGGGTCTGAGTGCCAGTTTCCATTTTACATCTTGGCGATCTGATGGCATGCGCTTGTTTAACAGGGAAATTCAAAATGCTGCCGTTCTTTCAACTCGTTGCGTCTTTGCAGCTTTTTCATTCGGTACGTGTGTTTCAGTTCGGCTGCTGAACCTTACCGTTGTTAGCCTTGATGTTCATTTGCAGTCATCCTATAAAGCCTCATCATCCTGGCGCTCAATGGCAGTGGTATGGATCCATTCCTTCTCCATGTAGCAGTCTGTGATCGTATAGGCCCATTCGACAGTTCAGCCCACTGAACCTAAGGCTTCAGAACATCCCACAGTCAACAGCATTAATTACTGATTCTTTGATGTGATAGAACGCAGCCCTGTTGAGATTGATTACTCTTTGAGCTAAGTTGTCTACCAATTACTCAGACAATTAGTCGACTAATTAAATACTTACCCCCGCGCTTCAAAAAGAGGAGAGGAACGCTTTGAGAATCTCCCCTGACATACGAGCTGTCAAAGGATTTGCAGAGTGTTCAACAGTACAAGGTAAAAGAGAGGGGAAGTTAGAGTGTAGAAATGGGACCGCGATTTGGACGGGGGAGTCTGCGATAAGGATGTAACTGTCATGTCACCTGTGTTAGCGGCGATGGAGACGGTGGCGCGGGGATAATCTGGGGGTGACGAGCCGCCACCGCCCGCACTTTTCGGGAGACGGGCAAGGAAGCCCTGTTATTAAATCAGGACGGCGGGCCACGGAGAGATGGAAAGGTTAAGTATGAGTAATTATCAATTGACAGCACCGGGTAATCCCGAAACGGATCCTGTGATTCCGCGGCCATGTCAATCCCCCCCCCCTCCCCGCGTGCGCTAGGTGTGTCATTATTAACCCCCGACACGCTGAAGTAATGGCAGAGAACCGGGCAGCCGTCTGCGGCGGCTGCTGACGGCTTGTTCCTCCCGTTCCGTCGATAGCATTGTCTGCGATCCCAGTGACTTTTTGCCAGGCAGACTGACCCATTATTCTTCCCCCATTGTGATGTTAATGACATGCTATCAGGGGCGAGGAGAAACAAGAGACAAAATATGTGACCAAATGAAGAAGCTAGAGACAATGGTGCCCGAACATGCTTTCGTATTTATCATGTTGCGGGCCACGATTGTTCCTCGATGATGCTGATAATTAAAGACATAACAATGACCTCGGCCAAGATTTAATACACTCCATATGACCACGGTGCTTCTTTAATGTGAGAATTGCAGTTATTAATGGTGGCAGGCCTGCCTTTTCCATTAAAGCTGTCTACATTAATATCGCGCTTTGTTGCCGTTCCTCTTTTATGATGGAGATATTATGGGCAAAGGGGTCGTTTGTATACATCCTACATCCATCGGTTAAACAAAGAACCTATTTCCTGCGCCCGGTATTTTTAATTTGTATGCTCTTTTTTCATGTTATCTGCGCTCTGTATGTATATGCAGCGCTGGCCTTGCCGTTTCTGCTCAGGCGCCTCGTGACGCAGATTCAGAAAACAAAGCTGGAAAATAAGCATTCATTTCCCAGAGTGAGCCTGCCGTCATTAGCATAACCCAGCCTCCAATTAGCATATTTCAACACCCTCTCCAGACAGGCCCTTTGTGTGTGTAAGTAGTTGTTATTTTTTAATTAGAGAGAGAAAATTTTGTGGGGCTATTGAATAAACTAAAACAACCGAACCCATTAGACCGGGAACAATGGGGAGGAGTTATTTGAAAGACGGCAGCCTGTCTGTGGTCTTCTTACTCACAGTGGGAGGGACTGTTATGAAGTTTATGTTATTAGAAGGTTATGCCTTCCTCTGCTTGAGATTTTATATCTTTTCTTACTCCAAATGTGACTGCAAATAGAGACTTCCCTTTACAATGTGCTGTTGAGTGAAATCTTCTCTGTCATACTGAGCATTTATAGTAGAGTCCCATTACAGCCAGCAGTCTCCATCTAGCATCTGCAACATCTCTCATGTCCTGTACTAATATCTCCATAAAACTGTCCTGGGCATCCGTCTGCATGTCTGCTCTGGTCATAAAATCCCCAAAGAGTGTGACATCACTTCCTGGCATCAGGCATTCTCTTCCTCCAGTGCTCTCAGAAGAAATAGATTATCTGAATGAAATAGTAAAACAAGGGCTGTTTTTTCTGGCTCCATTTCCAGGCCTAGCTAGCATTCAACATAACCAGTGGTCTGTTTTCGTCGTCCACTTATTCTATTATTCAAAACGTACCAGATATATTTTTGTTAAAATGGAAAGTGCACTTTTCATGCCAGTTTTATTCCGACTAAATATACAGAATGTCTTCCTCAGGAATTTGGAAAAACACATCAATTTGGCCTGTCAACCTGTCCATCCACTGAAAAGGCTTTATTTCTCGTTTAAGTAATGGCAGGTGTTATTGTGCGCTCCTTAGAAAATACTTTACCATTTGAGACTCCTTCTGTGCTTTGCAATTGCTCAGGAAAACATTTTGGAATTAGATTTTTATTGAAAACCTAAGGGCACATTAGGCTTTTTAAAATAATCCAATTTTTTAACAATAATCTATTTGTTATCGATGAAATGCACAGAATAAACACGTTCTATGTGAAATTATCCTCTACCTTGTGGCTTTATTACTTTATTTCCCTTGACTAATTTTGCATGTGTCGGGGGGAAATTGTAATAGCAGCTTTGATTTAACTTGCCAGGGGAGGCGGTGGGGTGCGGGGGGGCGGGGGAGGGCGCAGACTGATCAGGCACAGGTCCAGGCTCGCACCCATCAAGCACTTCAAAATCACTCCCCTAATCAGAGGCAATATAAAACAATTTAACCTAAACGCAGGGCCTGTGATGGCTGTGCAAGCCTTGTCTCTGTTAATCAATCAGCCTCTAAGTGTCTGGAGACCCGCCATGCAAATGTATGGTAATGCACAATACTCATCTCCTCTTTGTCTTTTTCTGGCCCCCCCCTTCCCCGAAACTCTTATTTTTTCCACTTCTTATACAGAGTTTTTTTCCCCCTCCCCTTGTCCCGGGCTAAGCTACCTATTGTGTTGACATGGGATTGATAATGGCAGCTGCCTTCAATGGCTCCGGCGAACCCCGAGCATCGGCTCGGCCCCCGCGCGTAAAGCCATTGTCGTCGCCGGTGGCGCCGGGCTCTGCCGGGAAGTCGCGAGACTCGTGAAGGAGAGAGATATGACAGCTCCGGCTCTCTCGCCGCTTCCGTCAAAAGGGAACTCTGGGAGCTGTCTCCCTCTCTCCCTCCCTCTCCCTCCGTCTGTCTCTCTTTCTTTCCCTTTCTATTTTTTTTTTTTTTTTTTGCGCGAAAGGTGTTTTTTGTTTTTGTTTTTGGGCCGAAATGACCCTCCCGCCCGGCCACCCGGCACGGCACGGCTCGGCTCGGCGGCGGGGAGGTGTGACGGGCAGACGATCTGCCCCCTCTCGCCACATCCGGAGTTTACAGACCCTTCCCAGCGACCCGTGCCGTTTAATGGCCGTTCCTGCTGTTTGGGGGGGCCGGGGAGCGGTTCCAGGTGACTGGCGGTCCCCGGCTCGGGGGCGGCGCGGCGGCGTCCCGAACGAGGCGGCGGGACGTGAGAGCGAGCCTCCTCCTTCTCCGGCGCCGGGCGGCGTGATTAATGATGGGGGCGCGCCGGCTCCCCCCGCCGCGCTGGAACCCCGAAATCTCCGCCATGTGCCTTCTCCCCCCGTCTCCTTGGGATTCATCGCAAAGTGCTGGATTGATGTAGTGCGCCTATTATCTGTTCATTAAAAATCCAGCGAAAAACATCGCCCGCCCGATCCTGCCTACAATTACCCCTCAGCCTTAGACCCCTACACACCCCCCCCCCCCCCCGAATACGGAAATGAGTCTTCCTTCAGCCTCACTGATTGCACCCCGGCAGCCCTGTGGAACTTGTGAAATGGTCACCGTTTGTGTACCCAGGACTAAATTGTAATTGAATCCGGGAGACAAATGTCATTAATCAGACCGGCTTTTTTGAGGAGGCGCATGGCAATATAGTGAGCCTTAATATCGGCGACATGATTCAGTGGTCTTCTGAAGCAAAATCCCTTCTTTGGGATGACTGCGAATGAGGAGTGTGTCTGTATCGGAAACGCACTCAAAGGGAGCGCTGGGGACTGCCGAGTTAGAAAATGTGTATAAAAGGGTTAAATGAAGCTAAAAACAGCCTAGGAATGAATTTGTTTTCAATTAGTGATAATGATAATCATCACAAAGAAGAAAAGTTTTTGTGAGTTTATTATAGAATGTGTGCCATCACAGGTATTTAATAGTACATAAGAAATGCACCTACACAGATAAATTTTCCATGATCTTGCGATGTTGTTGCAACAAAACTGCTGTTAACTAAAAGTTAACTGTAATTATGCCTGCCATAATTATATTATGCTATTTAGCCAGTAAAAATCATCTTGTATTTTCCACATGTATTATTGTTATTTAGGGATTATGACCATTGTCGGAATATGTAAAATTAGGCATTATGCATGCTTATGAATATGAAAATCATATACCTCCTTGGTTATTTTGGCTAAATATTTAAATGTAGAATATAAAATAACTAAAGTAAGGATGTGGTGATTTTTACTTTGTGCAACAATATTTAAATCTAATTTCACCGAATGTCCTGTACCTGTAATTTTGAATATCTAACACTCGCAAACACTTACGTTTGTCCATTTCTGATGCACATGTGCATCCGTCAGTCGTTCCATCCACATGTGCATCCATTTATCTGTATGAGTGCACATGTGTAGTACTTGCGTCTTTTGCTCTATACTGCAGCTCCATACAGCTTGCGTTATAGAGGTAAAAAAAAACTAGGTTTAGGAAATAATACAGCATATTTTAATCACCGATGTTAACTTGATATTTGAAGTTCATTTAAATGAAGATGGATAGATTTATTTCAACAGTGCACAAATTAGATTTTTAGGCATCAAATTTGAATTTGATATATAAAAACCTTTAGCAATTGAATGGAATCATGCAAAGTCTACCTACGTATGTACAAGTGCAGACTGCAAAGTTCAATCTGTATTCACAATCAAAAAAAAAAAAAGAAAAAAAAGAGGCAGTTGACCGAGCCTGTCACAGTGATCAAAAGTAATAAATAAAATGAGCTATTAGATTTCCTCTAATAATTCTCTCCACATTTCCTGTAATGTGCCATGAAGGCCTTGCTGTATCATGTCCCCCTTCAAAGTGTACAAAATATAACTCCTCATATTTGTGAGGGTGCGCTCACTCACAGAGGAGAATGTGAAGTGTCTTTGCGGGAGATGCCGTCCTCAGAGGAACAAGAAGAGCATTACGCATGTCACCAAAAGGACGTTAAATCTCCCTCTCTCCCACAATTTGTGATAGATGAAAAGCATCAGGCGGGGTTCAGCGTTGTTTATTTAGGAATAGATGTACGCTAAATGTTTTCTTTCTCTCAAATAGAGAAAACAACAGCGAAAAACATCTCGATCTACGGCGCATCATTGCTTTCAGCTCATACGAACCTGTGCTGAATGAAAGGAGAGTCGAAGAAGAAGAAGAAGAAAAAAAACACGTTGTTTGCTAATTAAATCTAACCTGTCTGGCGCAACACAAAGGACGATATTGTGCCTTTAAGGGGAAGTTAAATGCGAGCCTCACTATTTATTATAGCTGAGGTAGGTTATGAAAACAGACATTTTTCCTTTCAACACTCCATAATGTCAGATTTAGGGTTTCCCTCTCCTGATCTGAATGATTTTGCAGCAGTTGTCAAACGAGGAGGTCATTTATCAGTGCGGGGCAGAGGGCTCCTCCATGACAGTGAAATACTAGTGCTGTGATTTATAGGGCCCGGCAAAAATGTTTTTTTTTTTTTACTGCTGTCTCGCTGCTGATTTTCACACACCTGTTAGTGCGTTTTATCAATGGCCTCGCCCAGCAGCCCTCTGGCTTTGCATGTGCAGCGGAGTTTAATCCCCGGGAACGTGTTTTCAGACGCCCTCTGTTGCGCAGTAAAACAGTTCAGCGTCGCTGTCCCGACGCTCCGCATCCTGTAGTTTAACTTCACCAGAGCAGCCGAGGTGACAAGCAATTCATTTTGAGTGCCTTTCACTCTTTTCCTGCGTCTTGTCGTGTTACTTGGGAAGCTGGTGCGCTCGCTATTGGCCGACGAGTTTTTGATGCAGGTGGCAACCAATGTGAAAGACACACATTGCTCTTCCATGAGCCCTTCACCTTAGATTGAACTGCTTGCCCTGTGGTCTGAGAGCGGGAACTGATCTTGCAAAGTTAAGGGAAAAAAGTCCCTTGGGCCAGCTGGAAGGAAATCCCTCCATGCAGTGAAACAACTACACTGACTCCCCATTTTGTGGAGTATGACTGCAAGGTAATATGGGTAACGCAATCATGCTAGTGACAGCTGATTTATGTGCAGTAACACACATTAGCCACCACTGAGCTAGTTAAGACAAGAGCTAAACAAACTTTTATGAAGATTAGTCTCAGGACTCTGACTCATTCTGCAGTGCTTGTGAGAAAGGGCCACACTTGTGTAAGTACGGAATAGCATTCCTTGCCTGAAAAATGTTTGGGGAGAGGAAAAAATGAGAGTTTGTCTCTTTTTTCTGATGAGAAACAATTTGGGGAGTCTGTCTATTCTCTGACCTCTACCATTAAAGCCTATTTTTATTTCCTGTTTCCTCTAAGGGGCACTAAAAATCATATACAGTCGGTGCCTGTAGAACTCAAATTATATTATTGGTTCTGTTTGCTATTGTTTCAGCCCTGTCAGAGTAATTTGCTTTGGCTTTTTATGTAATGTCTTGGGCTTCGACAAAGGCCCTAGAGAGACACATAGCGCCTGCGTGCCCCAGATAGCCTGTTTCTCCAGCACTCCGTGTTCGGTCACGTGACTTGGTGGGCAGCTCAGATATATAGCTCAAATATACAGCTCTATTCCGGAGATGGACTCTGGAGGAATAACCCTGCTAGCATTGTGAAGGCCTGCTTTAAAAGTGCTGAGTCCAGTGACGCAGTGCTTTACATTTCATTTTGTTTTTCATCGTCAAATGAAAATTTCATGGGGTCAGTGGTGTGAGCCCAGAACTGCGCCCCCCCGTTCCGCGGTTGCGGAATGGCTCGCCGTTAAAGACGATCCATTCTGCGCGGTGATGAATGAAAGGGTCAGCGCTCCCTCTGTAGCCATCTTTTTCCGGTAATACGGTCCTTCCTCTATCTATCAAAATGGCCACACATCAATCACCATCAAGTTCAGAAAGTGACCAACTGTCTGTTTTCCTGTGTCTCTTCTAATAAAGACGCTGTCTTAAAAGCCTTCAGAGCCATGCGCATTTCAAACCAGGAAGCTTATAGCCTCTGGGAGCATTTCGCTGAAGTCAAAGAAAAGGTCAATATTTTTTTTTTCTCTTTTTTTTTTTTTTTTTGCATAAGCCTGATAAATAAATTCACCACTATTATAGTACAAGCTCTTTTATTGGCTTCCTAAATGAGTTTATTTGGGTTTGCCTGACCAGCTGTCAGTGCAAAGGCTATTTCCTCATCTCCGGCATTGGGATTTAACACCCTGCCTGTCCAAGAGAGGTAAGAGATTTCCCCACGCTCCTACAATCAGCCACATATTTTGAATGCGGCCAGTGGAGAACTCATAAATCACCTCGCGGATTCAGTAATTTTATGCCTCATGGGTTCACTAGTTCTATGAGTAATAGATAGGAGCCACAGCATCAGGATGACTTCTGACAGGTTCTCACGGCTTTCGCAAAACAAACCGACGATTCCTCCCGTTCCGGCGCCGGCCGCCTTCAAAACGTGCAAAATTGGTCATCTTTATCTCCAGTGTTTACGGAATGCCAATACATCACCTCCCTCGTCTCCTGCAGCTCGCTCAGGAGCCGCCAGAGTCACGCTTCCTCTATTAATTGCTTTACATGTTCCAAATATATCTTGCCACATTATCTTGTCCTGTCTTTTGATGCCGTGCTCTTAATCCTTATCGTAATTGACTGTTTTATGCGCCTGTAGTGTCCCAGTTATGTTTCAGACATTTGGCTTAAAATTGTTTTGCTACGCTTTATCTTTTTAGATACAGCTCACTAGCTACTATATAAAATGTTGTTTTCGTTCCTTCGTTTTATTTTTTTTTTGAACCTACGAGTGACCTAATAGTTACGCTCCAGATTTTAAATAACTGTTTAAAATAACGTGTGTAGTGTATGTGAGCTGTGTGCAGTTGGAGGAGATCACTCAAATCAGTGAGTAGAAATGTTTTCATTTATCTGTTTTTTTGGGGTGCATCCCACATTCAGAAAATGTCATCATAGACATGAAATAAAGACACATTAATTGAGCACTTTGTTGTTTATTTACCAAAAGGATGTGGACTTATGATGAGATTACATCAAAGCTCCTGGATTTGAGTTGTGGGGCATTTGGGCATTTATTTATTTATTTTATTTTTATTTATTTTATTTTTTTTGAAGATAATTGAAAAAGTTTTTTATTTTATTGAAAATGCTCGGGGGCACAGACGATCACCAGTAGTGATGAGATTTAATGATCTAGTGAAAAACAACTTTGACTCTCGCCACAAATAGCCAGCCAACTGGATTTAAAAACGTTGCTAAATTACTGTCCCACATCACCAGGCTTCTTACTGTGAACAGCTTTGGGGGGTCCTGTCAGTGGGGGTGTTGGGGGGTGGTGTGGGTGGGTGTAAGGGGGGGTTGTGGGCATTTGTGCCTGTTTATCCAGTGTTGCTGTTGTAATCAGATCAGGGGGGAGGTAATATAATGTTTTCAGTGTGGGGACATACACAGGGAGCGAAGCCGGGGAGCTGCCGTCTTTGTAACCAAGGGGAAATCAAATGATTTGGTGTTTGTGTTGCCAAGTCATGTTGTACCTGTGTCGCAACCCCCTGCTCACCGGAATAGTCTTTACTGGAGAGCAGCCAATGTGCAATCTCCCAATCAATGCCTCCCCCCTCACTACCACACACACGTGCACACACAAACATGGACACACACACACACACTCCTCCACCACCGATCGACATCATCCCCAGGGGCTCTCCTCACACAGCAGAAATGATCCATTTATTTGCGAATTTTAGCCATCTGATGGGAATTTAATGCTCTGACTGTACACTGGAAAATCAGTTTCCTTTCTGCAACTTCAAACAGTGAGCTGTTAACAAGTCGGCTAAATTAAACGAAGGAGCCACCAGTCTAATGGGAACCTGTCAGGGTAAGATAGATGTGTCTAATCACCTTAGGGGCGGTGTCTCGCTTAAACACTTTCCACTAGGATACAAAGGCGCTGAATGGGCCGCAGAGTCCCCCCTCCCCCTCCCCCCCCTCCCCCTTGCCCCGCCCCCTCCTTTTTTCAGGCTGAAGACCAGGAGCATATTGTCAGCTCAGCTGGCATCTGTATTGAAAAATCAACACATCTTTATTTCATAAGCAGGTTGACTGATGACTTCTATGATAGGGCCAGAGGAATAATGAACGTGTGTTTATTCTCTGATTGATCTGTTGTGAATAAGCGTTATGAGAGAGATAATACCACAATATTTTTGCTGCACATTAAAAATGTATTCTAGGCTGGTGTAAGGTTAACACAGCCATTGTAACAGGCATTATACAAATACATTGACAAAATAAAATAATACAGTTTTTGCTATAAACAGTTTTTACCCAGTTTTTTTTTCCTTTTCTTAACTCTGTGGCTTTGTATAATTCCATAAGTTAAGTTTGGATTTCAAAGGTGTATGCACAGGAATACACCTTTGAAATCTGCACAACAACTAACAAGCCTCTTTCTCTTTAGGTTGCCTGCCTGACTTTATTTTAGTGACCATACAGGCATTCTACTCTATGCTGTTAATTTTTATATACTGTGTATAATACCTGCTTTGAAGGTAGCTGGGGTTAATGATACCTGCTGTCAGTTCCAAGAATAACTAATAGTAATGCAGAGACATTTCCCATGATTCCAAACCATAACTGATTTGTTTTGAAGTTCCTGTAATGACGGCTGGAGTGTTACTCCACACTTTTCAGTTTCTCATCCTCCATCTTGATTAATGCCATATTGACTTGGCAGTGTTTTGAGTGACTGCTTTATTTATACTTTTTTTTCTATTTTTGAACAAACCATGAATGATTCAAAGAATGAAGTTATTAAATATAATATCTTTCTTCATAGACGCAGTGGTTGTGGGTCAATCAGAAATCTGAAAGGTTCTAAAGCAAAGAAACATTTTCTTATATTCTATTAAGATATAATTTAGTCTCATTTGAGGAATATATAAATATATGTATACCTGAAATAAATATGAATTCCAAGATTAAAAAAATAGGTCCCCAAGAGCCATAACTCTGAAATGATAAAAAGTATTTGTGGGCTCGATGCCCAAGCCCTCGATATGGTTTGGTATTTTTTTCATTTGGTAAATGAAAGTAAATCCAACTTACAATTAAAGAAATTGGATTTAAATTCATAAGACAAGCAAACAAACACAAAAACAGAAATGCCTATCACAGTTTAATCATTGTCTTTCCCTATGGTCTCCTGCATAGAGTGCATATGTATAGAGGATTTATGTTACTGCAAAATATCAGGAAGTAAATGTCTCAGGAACTTCTGGTGAACTTTTCCCCCCTTTGATTGTGAAATAAAGTGAAAGTTTTGTTTAATCAAGTTGTGTTTAGGTGCTCAGCAGTGTCCCCAGTAAAACTCCCCAGGGGTGGGATAAGGGAGGACGTAGTGTTTACCCAGAATCCCACCTGCTTCTGGTTAAGGGTAATAAGCACAGCATCAGTAGAAGGGAACAGACTGGCAAGAAATCAATTAGTTACAGAAATAAAGACTTCCCAACTCTTCCAAGAGCAGGGGGGATGGTGGGAAAGTCAGTCCGAGTGGCACGTTTGTTTACACTAATGCTTTCTTTCCATCCTGAAGCCACGCAAATTCTTGGCCTTTAAAGAAGAGAAATAGTCCATTTTCGTTTCTCAGAAGAGCCCACTTGACTTATCTCTCAAAGGCTCTTTTCATCCAACCAACACAAGAGCCAGGTCCAATTAAAAATAGTGGAACATTTCTGTTTCCAGATAATAAACATTTTCCCCTTCTCGTTTCCTTTTGTGATGGAGCATTTCATGTTTAAAGTAAATCGAATGCTTGCACTAGTCCATTGTTGATTCTTCATAAATCCCCTCCACAGTCTTCCATATAAATAATAATGTGACTTTCCTGAAGCTTTGAATTCTTTTCTCAGAATTGAGCTAATGTATAATTACTTTTAAATTCCGTAAGACTGATAGCATTGTAGTCAACTGATAAAGAGTTTTGAAAGACCAGTGTTGCGTGAAAGAAGTTGAAAAAATAATAAATAAAAATGGAAAAAGATTAAACTATTTTTGCAAAACTATGAGAAAAACAAAAGTAACCACCCAAACTATAAACTAAGTCATAATTATTGCATAATCAATTGTAATACTGCTGATGAATCAAACATTAATGCTGAGAATAATGCATTTAAATTTTTATTTTACTGCCCACGCTTATATACCTTTGAAATTAATGTTAAGTCAAAACACACAAACACACACACACACATGCACACCTACACACACACACACACACACACACACACTCTCACTCAAATACACAGTCCTTAATTTTCTCCTGTCCTAACAGAATAAGATAGTGTGAAGGGACTAGCCCACAAAAGTACTGACTGAGCATTGATCCAGTTTTGCAGAAATTAGTGTGTGCCTCAGTCTGAGCACACAGAGAGGATTAAAGCTGGTGATGGTGTTGTGTAATAAATTTGTCGTAACACATTGTGTAAATCTGCTGCTGATTGCTTCACAGAGACTCTCTGGGTCAGTGTTTTATCCGAGACTTCGGTCCACCAGCCAGATGGCGACTTCAGAGAGAAACTGACACACCGTTTCAAACCAATTTTATGCAAACTCTCTGGAGAGAGAGACAGACCATCAGCTCTGCTGGGAACCAGGATTACAAAATAGCCAATTAAAAAGGAAAGGGTTGAAATCTGGGGCTGATAAGGCTGAGATTAAATTGGTTATAGTTTATTAGGCTCAATGAGTTATTAGAGTCCACACCTCACCAAACAGATTTCCATTAACAGGCTTTAACCTTTTATCGCTCTTCTTTTAGCAGATATTATTTCTCTTTCATTCTTTGCCTCCAAACAATATCGGCCGCGCAATCATGTTAATAACTCTGCACCACACACAACAGAAAATGTTTTACTCTGTTATCATTTGTTGAGCCAGCCGTGATGTCCCTCCAAAAAAGTCGTCCGTGGGGAAAAATTATGCCATATGTAGGAACAAAGTAAAACTCTCCATTGTTTCATGTTGAAAGTAATACCTTTTGCGGTTTAGAAAAAGTGTGATTTCAGCGTTGGAAAAAAAGTGTTCCATTCATCAAATCTTTCACACTTTCTTAAAATGTAATTATTCGTTTAGCACCAGCAGAAACACTGTTTTTCATCATAGTAGTTTTTTTTTCTCTTTCCTCCAGCCTGTTTATACTCCTGCTGCCTCTACAAAGTGCATCATCTGCTGCTGCCACACAGTAATTGCTCCGGGAGAGCTGTGAAACAGATGTGAGCGCTCAGTGAGAGGCAGGTTTTGGGGAGTGGCCCGCGCTGGGTTGTTTGGGGGAGCTTCTGTTTGTAATGCGGAGGTCCCGGGACGGGCATCTGTCCCGCACCTGTGGACAGCGCCCCGCTCTCTGCCTGCTCCGGAACATCAGCTGTCAACTCCTGGGACCGAGCCGCGGCTCCCCGAAAAAAACCCCCCCTGCCCCGCTATCAGTGGCGGCCCCGGGTCAGCCAGGTTCATGGGAAAGCCCTCCGCCGCCCCTTCTCACCTTCTTCATCCAGGAGCCTCGCCGACATTAAAGGGGCTCGCCGTCTTCAGCTGGTACGAGGACGATCCGCTACACCCAAAAACCGAACCTTCCCTGACCCTGCCAGAAACCCCGGGTTCGCCACCCTCCCGGGCCCGTCTCCGCTCTCACGGGAAACTGTCCTCCGAGCTGTAGGCCGATAGCTAAACTTACCGACAATTCGTTACGTTCCGCGTCTTCAAAGGGAACCGTGTCTGTGTGTCTATCTCCAGTCAGCATCTTACCGAACCCATGATGAAAGCTCATCAGAAAAATGAATGACGTGCTTGTGATGTATGCGCTGCCATCGAGGATTTTAGAGAGCCTTCAGTACTTTAGCTGATGTTGGGGACGCTCTAGCTCCTACCCTTGTTCACGGGGGTACTATTGCATGTATGTAGCCAGGCCCACTTTTGTCTCAACAACACATTTTTATAAGTGAGCAATGTAAATCGTGCTAATAATGTGAAATTAAGTGTGACTAAAGGCCACTAGGATTCTGACACTGCTACTCTGTTATGCGTTCCAAGTTATTAACCAAATTATATGTGTTCTGGAGCATCTATCTTACTCTGATATTTGGAAATCTAAACCAAATAGGAAACATAGGATAGAGTATTGCTTTATTTTTTATTTAGTTTCATTTCTTCTTTTTTTTCTTTTTTTTTGAGTGCTTTCTGGCAACGATAAACATAGAAACTATTCTCGCAAGGATATCACAACAATTGTAGGTTAAATCCATATTCCCATTAAACAGTATGATGCACAATATAGCATCATTTTTGGCCTGGAACAGTCAGTGGGTTTTAATAACATGGGGAAGTGATGGTGGAGTTTGGTAATCAGGACCTGCCAATGTGAACTCAGAACCGGTTAAGAAGATCACTCATTTCCTGTGGTCACAGCGGCACCTCCCACCGGTAGCCAATTAATGACCTACCATGTGGTGCGTTCTATCATAAAGGCAGAGGCACTAACCTCTCCTCTCTTTTTTTTCAATTTACTGGATCGAGCCTCTTAATCTAAATTCATCCATTCATGATAACGCATCCAAATGAGTACTGACATTGCATGATGCTCTCAGTCATCGCTTTATGATACACGAGCTGTCATATTTTTTGGGTAAATATATACATCTCACACACACAAAAGGTGACACTAATTCGGGCAGTCTGGAGCGGTGGCTAAACCAATGTGAAGATAACAGAATTCAAACAGTGGGAAAGGGACATCCGCGCTTGCCTTGATTTCATTAGAGGGCAGAATTTGATGAAAATTTTGATCTCATAGGATATTAAGCAGCATCTCTGGCGAATTGACAGCCGTAATGCCATGTGATTTGTTACCGGAGCAGTCGGCCAGTTTGCCACTCATTCCCCGATGCAGAACGTTTCATACGATTTAACAGTGGAGAGCTCACAAATATTAAACAGTTTTAATGCATAATGCATGGCTATCTCCGTATTTACTGTGCGCAGGTTTGATTTCTTTGTTTTGCCAAAAGGAAAATGCACTCGTGTTGTTCCATGAATATCAAGCTACCTCCATCGCATGGCATCAAGTGAATGTCGTAATCTGTTAATGGATTCAGCAGAATTCACCTGACAGGAGCCTACACGAGGGCTTGTATTCACAGAATTTCCACAGTATAATCAGTGCTGCTGGTGAGAATTGACCCGCTTTTTAGTGTTTTTTTCAAAGCTATCAGCGACCAGAGCATTTTTTTTTTTTTTTTCTTCCAGGGAAGGGTCACGGAATTTAACCGCGCATCAGAGTAAACACATGTGTTTACAGTCGTGCCCTCACATGGCACCAAGGCAAATCATTATCCTTCCTTCAGCAAAGAACGCACCACGACAAGGGGTAGGGGGGGCGAGGGGCTGGGGGGGGGGCAGTGATCTATCCGGTGTGGTCCAATGATAAGGCTCCTCGCTGCGCGGAGGATCCGCACCCTGCAGCCGGGCCCCGTGGAGCGATATCGTGTCGCCGTGGGGCCGGCGTGCCGGGATCACAGGAGTGTTTGATGTGACGGCTGGAATGGCTTCGCTGAGCCAGGGGAGACCGTTTGCTGCTGGAGAATCAGAGGAGAGACCCACCATGAGCGGGTCTGCCAAAAAACACGAGCCTTGCAATTCAATTACGGTAAAGACTTGCCAACGTTGCGTCGAGCGCAGAAAATGCAGCATACATAATCGCGTCTTCCATTCCCCATGCTTCCCATGTCAGAGGCCTAGAGGAGTTTTGGGTCAGGCAGCGAGACATGGAGGCGAATTCTCTCAGAGTGGAATGAATGAAAGCGTTATTATCCTCTACTGCTGTGGCAGCTCGTTTAACATGCTGGACCAGCTCCTGAAACGCATTGAATTAAGCATTTTACATCCTCCGACCCCCCCTCAATATTCCCCATTATTCCACCAACAATAAGCCAAACTGTACTCCTTTGTTTTGCCAGCTATTTGTCCACTTTATGGTATTCATCTTCATTTGTTTTATTTGAGATGTAATTTGTGAATTTAAAATTGTGAATAGTGTATATGCTGTGGCATTAGAAATAGCAATATATGTCAGACTCCCACCCTTGTGTCATAACCTTTATTTCATTAAGGCCTTACCTTTCTGTGAATACATCTTTAAGAATGGACAAAATGAAATAAATATGTATCGCGCGATTATTGGATGATGCCAGTGGAGACAGGATCTCCTCAGGCCAAACACTCAGCAATAGCCATGGCAAAGAGTGGCACAGAGGCTGGAGGCAACCCTACACAAAGGCATTGTGAGCAGTGTCAAGGGCTTTGTTTTTGTGTTCATCACTTTCTCAGTTTGAAGCACTTAACATAAATTGCATGCGCACGTGACAAACAGTGGTGGTATCAAACAGTGCTACTTCATCCAGAGCGAATGACTTCATGTTATTCATAGTAATTGCTAATCAGGTTCTGATCTAGACACGAGTCCTACTGGGAGCTAAAGAACTTAGGAGAGACTCAGAATTCAATAAACTGAAGTCATTTCAGCAGCCTGTGTTATGCTCTCAGATACGGGAATTTAAAGGACCACAACATGGAGTTTGCTTATCGTAACAAGAAAAGGACACTGTGAGCAGTGACATGGTGTTTTTCTTTTTGAGCTTTCGCGTAAATGGGTTCTAATCGGAATGAAATGGTTGGTGTCCCTTTCGTGGCCCAAATGTACAATTTCAGTACAAATAACCCTCACACAAGGTGAGCAGCAGGAAGTACATTATTTGGGTTAGATCGAATGAAGGTGACAATTTTTGCCTAGTATAGCTGCATTCACGTATTGAATCAAATTTTTTGATCATTCTTGGAAGGCATTCATTTGACATTTAATTATAGATTTTTTTAGTCAAAATTAACATTTCCATTTATCATTGAAATATTTAAATTTGAAGATTATTTTAGAGATTAAAGAATGTTGTATGCATTTATGCGACATTCAGTTGATAAAATGTACATACATACTTTTACGCTCATAGAGAAGCATTGATGCTTTTTGCCTCTAACCTTCATTGCCTACAAATACTTCATTTTGAGTGTGCAATTTTTTTTATCTAATTACATTTGTCTGATAAATAACATGCCTCTGGAAGCCAAAAGCTTGTAGTGGAATTACATGATGAAATGAGAGGGACAAATATCCAATTTTGAAGAAAAAACAGATGTGGTCATCATATCTTTGAATAGGTGGTTTGCAGTTCATTTTAAATCCGTGCCACAGCACAACACCCCTTGAATGTGAGGCATCTTTAAATAGGTCTCTTTAAGAGATCAATTCCAGTCATAACAGACAAACTTACGCCTCAAGTAAAATCACTCTCACCTCTTCTGAAGAAGGGAATTCGGATGTTAAAATGGCTCCTATCTGCAGTCACATATACTTGGGGGGAAATAATAATAATAAAGAATCAATAAGCAAGCCACTTTATCAGCCAGAGCAGCGTCACAATGTCTATAGTCCTCTGGCCAGATGGAAGAAAGAGAGCCAGTTTCTTAGAATAACAGTACACATTCTGTGCTCATTAAGCTCGTGATGAAGACAATAGTGCTTCCAAACACAATCCCCAGTCATGTTCCCTCCTTCAGTGCCCCCTTGCAAATTTGTTTCCACATGGCGTCCTATTCCAACTGGCTGTCAGGTTCTCCAGTGCCCATCCGCGACTGACAATCACACTTTATCCAGAATGGAATAGTGACGGCTAATTGATTTTACAGCGATACTGAAGGACAGACAATGAAAGTACCATCAATTTAATCCACTATTTAATGGTTCCAATTTAGCCTCTGTAAACGCTCACTAAACTAATTTCTCTGGGTTCAGCAATCTGAAAAGCTATCATATCTCTAATCTCCTTCAATATATTCATTGGGAGAAGGGAATTTAGCCAATTCCGATGTGCGGAGATGATCTGTTAGCGCAGTGTAAATGTTTATAACACGGCAATCTAGTTCGTTTATAAGGATATGAAAAGTTTTATTGGGGAGGTCAGTGGAGTGGAACTGTTGGATAATAGGCAGTTACCCAGCAGTCTTTGAAAGCTATGAAGCATAGAGATGTAGGGAATAAAATACCGGGACTTACCTTAATCGGAAGCTAAACTGAAATTCTGAAACTGCACAGCCCTTAGATTCCTACTGATAGCGAGTTCTGTGGCGCAGGCAATTTCTATTCTGCCCCTTTATTTATTTTTATACGTGTAAGCTCTTCAATTTTAGCCCAAAACTAGAAAGCAGCGAGCCACATATGCCAAGGTCAGTGCAATGTAACATAAGATAGAGATGGAGATGCAAAACGCTCGCTTTCTCTGAGTGTCTCATGAATCCGCTGATGATCGGATATGGCTTTGACTTCAAGAAGCGAATGAGTTCAAAATGACAACACCGCCGTGTTCCCAATGCCATGAGCCATAATGGCATTTTTTTATACAAAGCCATTTTAGCCGTGTGTGTGTGTGTGTGCAGGTGTGCGTACGTGTGTGTCTGTGTGTGGGCGTGCTTGTTTATTTATTTATTTATTTATTTATTTATACATTACCCGACCATTACAATCACCATCATCCAGACCGGATCAGTATGGTTAAGGGAAATGGGGGGGAAAAAAACTTTTGTCACCGATCAGCACTGAACCTGTTCTTGAGGATGGTTAAAATGAAACACCCTGGTGAAGTGAATAACATGCTCATCTGTAGACAAATAGCTTGTGACTTTAATCCTCAATGATGCTTGACTCATGCCGCATATAGAAATCTGAAATTAATACTTGGGACTAAAATGTTGAAATGCTTATGCAAATGGATTATTTTTTACAGAAATGTCCTCAGTGCTCAAACAGTTCAGGGGCGGCACTAATGCAAACATAAAAAGCAGCTCTGTGTCATGTGGTACTGACTGATGCACAAACAGATTCTGTCACAAATCCACACAAGGCACCAAATACCCGGGGAGTACAAACATTTTCCCGGTGTTGCCATGGCACTTTTATCATTGTTTGCAATTTCCCTCCATCCCGGTAAGCATTGCTTCCTCGAGCGGTTTCATGCATCCGACGCGCTAAAAGGCCGAGTTCAAACAACAGCCAATTCGGTCTGAACTATCAATTGTGCAAGGGGCTCCGATGCTTATTTTGTTAACAATTTGCAGCTGTGAAAATTGTTTCTGCATTGTTGCTGTCATGTGTCTGGAAATATCGCAACCTGGATGGGCTCCAGCCGGGACATGATATCCCCTGGATCCCTCTCAGCAGCCGGGGAGAGGTCCCCGCAGAAACACCCCCGGAGTGGGACGCTGTGCGGGCCTGGCCCATGCTCCACTCCGCCACTTCCCCTTTCCCATCAGCCCCTGGGAACACACCTCTATCTTTTAAGCTAAATTAGACCATTAAAGGAGATACAAGGTGTCATTCCTTATTAATCAATGTCAGGGACGTCCCAGAGGTTTGTGTGTGTGTGTGTGTGGGTGTTTGTCGGTCTTTATTTGGTCAGAAGATAAAAAAAATATGAAGCTTTAACCTTATTCTTTGTTCGGTAGTGCTTGTGTAATTCGCACAACATGAGTAAATTATTCCTGCATTTTCATAATTCTCTACAGATTAGGAATTATACAGTGTATACAGAGTATTTTGGTATCTTTGAGATTAATGGCTAACAGCACAAGCGAATGTATAGGTGAGTATGAGGGATAAAGGAACATATGACATGTGATCTTGTATCGCTCAAGCCGGTGATGTTCTGACAATGTCCCCTCCACTGAAGAGAGTCCCCTAGTCATGTCCCAGGAGAGAATGTAAATATACCAGCTAAATGTGTCATTACAAATTGTTACCATAGAAACTGTTCACTACAGGCTGATCCTTCGTGAGCCTCGACCACCTTAATAAGCTATCTCACTACCCTACGGTGTTCCAGAAGCGACACATATAGAAAATAGGGCTTTAGCCAACAGCCAAGGTAACTGAGTCAGATATCCAACCCATCATGTTCAAATGATGCATTTGTGATTTACATCCATGCGGACCTGATTGGCAGTTTGCACAAGTGTTTGTCGCTGAAACCCTTCATTGTTGCTACCCTTGTTGTTATCGTAACATGACTTATTTATTGCGAGGCTTTTTCCAGCTCAAGTAATTTGAAATATCCTTCCCGTCTTAAACCTGGATTTTCCAAGTACTCAGCCATGATCGGAAATTCCTCCATTGAAAATGTTGGATAGGCAGTGGCTGCAGATTTAAGTAGCTAGTTTTCCATTTTATCCTTTTTCAAAACGGCACAGGTTCAAAGTAGATGTCAGTTGCAGCATAGCAATATGTATTCCCCAAGGGTTTCATCAAATAAACACATAAATATACATTTGTAGACATTTTTTGTTTATATATTCTCTGTATATGAATTTTACCTATTATTAAAGTCGTACATACATGTGCACAAACATCCATATGTACATACAAAAATTATCCACAAATGAATATGGGTGCCATATTTTTCCCAAAAAGCTCCTAATGGTGGGATTGCAAAGATTTCAAAATAATCCTGTTATGGTATGTTGTATTGGTCATGCCAGGAACAGAAGAAGCTTCATTTGCTGAGTCTTCGCTGTTTAAGAGGCGAAATGAAAAAAAAAAAAATGCCCATTAGAAAATCATGTATTTAGCGTTATTCAATTCAGCTTTGCGGATTACTTAAACCCAGACAATCTGATAAAATATGCCGCTCCGTCCGCAATCCAATGAAATAATAATAATTACGGTTATTGCTTAAAAGTGATTAATTGTTCTCTTCATCTAACAGAGCTATTCATGACCATGATCTCTTTCCCAAACTGTTTTGATTGAAGTCCGCCCCCCCCCCCCCCCTCCACCCACCCCATAATGTAAATTGCACAGGGCATTTACTTTGACCTCAAATGTTTCCTTTTTCCTGTGTGAGGGATGGAGCCCTGCGCGGATGTGCGGCTGAGCCCGCGCAGGTTTATGTGTGCTAATTTGGCTGGGTTAATGGCCTGATTTGATTAGGGGGAGGGCGCTACGGCTGAGTTCCGTCGCTGATGTGGGTAAAAAGGTTTAATGAGCAGTGCAACAATGGGGGGGGGGGAAAAAAAAAACCCCGATCCCTCTCTAATGGCGAACTTTGTCTGAGATCGGCTCTCCGTTTGGATCCGTAGGAACGGGGGGCGGAGTGGTCAGGGGAGGCCCGGTTCAGCGCCGATAAGGGCGATCATGCTGAAAATGACTCGCAGGTAAGACCCCTATCTCTGCCAGTCCTGCTAGAACAAGCCTTATCAGCCGGTACTTATTTACAGCCCAGATCTGGATCTTAAAGACCAAACTGGATGAATTCCCCCAGCAGTGTGATAAAACAATAAGGGAAGTGACTGCATTATTACCTTTGAAATTGCAGGCTTACCCTTATCCTAATCAACTCACAAATGGGCAGTGAAGGCTATTCTCAATCCAAGCGGCGCTAGTGTGCTCTGTCTGAGGAAGGAAGGGCAAGGACAGTCGAGATCAGAGTACAACTGCAGAATCTGAGACGTCTGTAAACCACCATAAATACAGTATTACGGTCAGACATAAGGCATCTGCATTTTGCATATTCTCTATATTCAGATATAGTGACATTTAATATGTTCAGTGCATATACAATATCCCCAAACAGTACTAATAAATGCTATGGATGCTGTATTGACTACAGTGTAACAAAACCAGAGATGAGGCTTTTAATGGTTTCTGGATAGTTGAAAGCACAGTGTTCATGCAAAATGTGCTGTGAGAAATGTAACATAATATACTTTGATGCCTCACTGCAGAAGAGAATTAGATTTAGAATTTTGCGCTGTCCTGCCATTTTCCATGTGACTCAGTAATACTTTGTTATTGATATTTACTGAGGATGCAGCGTTTCCTTTGAACTGAATTGAAAAGTGATATCTCACCAACAAAGAAGCGGACACATGTATAAATGTATTGTATGTAACATGTAATAGGCATAAATGTTTTTTGAGTCCCAGTACCCAAAAGCACCCAGGTAAGATATTTTATTGTATCGTGCTCAAATGTACAAACCTCATTCTCAGGCTCTGTATCAGAAGCAACGGAGAGATAAGAATATTTCTGTGAACGTGAAGTGCTTAATTTGAAAACCACGTTGCCCAGGTTCCCATGTGCTAGAGTTTGGAGGAAAGGGGGATTAGATAAAAAAAGAAAGCGTTTCTCAATTCAATTAAGAATAGGAAGATCTACTCCACATGGAGGAGCAATCTGTAAAGCTGAACTTACGAATGAAAGGATATCTGCAGCACTCCATATGCTGAAAATATATAGTAGAAAAAGTCTAAAGAATAAATAAATGACAACATAGAGCGTTTGTTGTCCTTATAATGAAAACGGACTGGTAATACGCTGGCGGTGCAGTGCGCTGTTTTGCTGACCGCTACTTTGCGCGCTGCCTAAATGCAGATCAATTACAAGGTGGAGAAGTCAGTGTCATATATGATTCACAATGTCAATTTCATGCTTTCGGGAATGGTTTAGAGGAGTGCTCCGTTAGTTTACATCTGCTAACCAATCAGAAAGCGGCATGTTTGAGAGAGACAATTTAATGTGTGACAGTTTACCAGAGATTGTCATGTAGAGAGGTGCCCACAGCAGCCCCCGCCTGTCATGGACTGATATTTATTTATTTGAAGCGCCTTTCCGCACAGCACAAATGAAATGTCACATCTCATTTACACTCTAACTGTGAGATGCAAAGGATCTCTTTAAATTATAACTTGGGAATCAGAGAGGACTGATTAAAGCTCTCTTGAAAGCAGTTCATGCCATAAACATGGCAGACCATGGCACTGACGATCGCAGAGGGAAAATTGAAACTGGATGTAAATGGATATCCTGGCCACAGCTCCCCTTTTTGACTTTGGGAAGCTGGGTCTCACTTTGCGGTTGACCGGTCTTCCCCAGACCCTTGCAGAGGACTGGGGTCCGAGCGAAGTACCAGATGCCAGAGGCTCTACTCGTGCGCAAAGCATAATCACTGGTGTAAAATCAACTCTGGCAGTGTTAAATCAGCTCTGTCCATTTGGGACATTATGTACACAATTACGGTTTAAAAGTACACAAGTTTACTGTTTTACACCAAAGATTTTCTGTGCGCTTTTGAGCGGCAAAACATTGGCAGATTATTCTGTTCAGTGAGTTCAAAGAGCCACTTTATTCTTTTTTAGACAGCAGTGGTGTGAACGGGTGCAAGTTGCTCGGTTGCTGTTGTCGCCAAAGCGTGGGGTCTCTGAACTGGAAGCTAGCCTCCGGCGGCTCGAGCGGAGAAGGCAATGTGGGCGTCCCTCATCCGGGGCGACATCCCTTTTCACGGCCTGCGAGACAAAGGGACCCGCCGAACCGCGCGTGGGGCGGGGGGGGGGGTGCGATGAAGGGAAATAAGGACGGGCTCAAGAAAGGGGACGAGACACTCCCTCCATCCTTGGGTGCTCGGGGTTTGAAAATAAACATGTAGCCGTCCCAACGCTTTTGAATGCTCTGAAAGGTGCAGGCCGCTAATCTGCCAGATTGTGAATGATGAGCCCGAGAGCCCCGGTGACAAACCGTTATCACCGCGTGCCATAGAGTGTCCAACCTATTCAGCCCCCTCTCACAGGCCATTGCAAAGATTATGTCACCGTAATCCCCCCAGCAGTAATATTGTTGGGCGGGCGATTCTGGTTGCAAGTAAAGCAGCGGCGGCGAGGGTGGTGGGATCGGCTGTTTATTCTCACCTTGGTGGCAGCGTTTTAGTAGCCTGCGTGCTGCCATATTGTACATTTGTGTTCATGGGCTGCAAGTAGCAGAGAAGGTAATGCACGGCATACGTGGGTGTTTACTTTCAAATAAATGAAAAGGTTTTAGTATACATTCTCCCAGTCTGTTTCTTTTTGGGAAAGTATGGTGTTTTGCCTTAAATACTGTGTCAAATAACACAATCTTTTTTTTCCCTTGGAAGTTTGTTTTTCTTTCTTGAATGCTCGTGTTCGGAACAAGGCGTTAAGCGAGCAAGTACAACAAACAGATAAAGAACGTAACGGAAGCAGGATACCTCCGTAAAATGGGGAATCTGTTTCAGCTCAGGTCCCAGAGGAGGAAAGAAGTTTCTTTGTGTGGGCCGTTAATTGATTCCAATGGTGTTATTGATTCCTTAAGAGCCTTCCATTTATGTTAATGGAGAGCAATGCCTGGTTCTTCACACCTTCATAAACAAATGTGTGCAAATTCCTCAGTTTTATGGTGCCAGTGTAGCACCCGCTGAGGGTGTTCTTGCACTCAGAAAGATATTAAAATCTTGGAAGGCCTTTTGGTTGCAATGAATCCTGTGTCCTTGGTTTTGTTTGACTAAGGTTGGGTTGGGTTTAATTTAAATGTTGATGCAGCCCCGGTTAAGGTCATTCACAGGGCTGCAATTCAGCGCAAAGTAATTGAAGCGCTTTCATTTTTTTTTTTTTTTAAGTTTGAGGAATTAATCAGAGAACATTCAAGGACACCAAGCCAAGATGTCCAGAAATTAGACTGTATTAATTGATAACCTTAATTACTTTCTGAGGGCAAAAACATCTCAATATCAATTATAGCCTGTTTTCACCACACTCAGAGGATATGAGGAGAAACAGTAATTAGATGGAGGAACTGACAAGCTTACTCAGTGCTTTTCAAAGTAAGCCTGCAGATTAATGCGCTGCAATTGGAGTATATGAAATTATCCCAGCATTCGTACACCTCAGCCGTTTGAGATTTCACCTGTTTTGTACACACAGTGAACTTTCACAGAGTACTTCATTCAAAGTTAACGGTTAGAAATAGAAGAGAAAAAAAAAACATATGTTCTGGTTATTATTCATGTGTGTGGTTTCTTCATTTAAACACTGCACATTTAACAATAAAAAAAAGAATAAAAATCAGATTTGGGTTTTTATGAGAATAATATCCTCCAGCAGCCATTGCTTAGCCATGTGGTTGAGTGGGCAGCCAGGGGGCTGCCAGGAAGATGGTGCTGTGCTGAGAAACGCTTTGGAGGTGTTACAGTAATTATTATACAACAGAGAGCCATCAACCTTTTCTGTGGGCCAGGCCATGGGGCCTGCCAATCATTACAATACATTTTAATCTTTTCTTTTTTCATTTTTTTTTTCAGAAGAACTATTTCCCTCAACATTTATAAATGGTTTCTCCATATTTTCCTTAAGCCAGACTTTCATAGTTGTTTTGACAGGTCTTACCCATGGTGTGCGGAGGCTCCCCTGTATCTTCTGCGGGGTTGGGTTAGGCCTTGTTTATCGGCCATCGTCTCGTCGTTCGAAGGAGAGGGGAAAACAGGGGGCTAAAGTGCGGGAGCAGTGAGCCTGTGCCTTTCGCTGGATGAGAAGTGTCTCACCAGTCATGAACCATTTAACCAGGGGGAACAGGAAGGCTGGGTGTTTAGACCTGGGTTTCTGGAGTTCTCCCTCTGTGTGCTGACCCATCTGTGCAGTGTATTAGAATTGTAGAGTAATAAATGAACAGTGGAGAGGTTTGTAATGATGATTAGAGTCTGAAATTGGTTCAGATTTACAGTGTCACTCAGAAATGGAGGGAGAGGAAAAAGCGGTCTAAGCGGCCTAATGGATCCATCAACTCGTTTCGGCTGCTCAGTGGGCCGAGCAGGGTCACCAGCCTTCCGCTGGCAGCACAAAAGCACTTCAATTTTGTTAGGAAATGTATCAATTTAACTGACTTGAGCAGCACACTGAAAACCTAATGAATCTGGACTCAATTTTCCGCCACGCTGCTTCTGTGAACTGTCGGAAACAATGTTGGTGGTGAAGGGATGAAGGCGGCCCCTGTGATTGGCCGGCGCTGGCTCCGGCAGGCTCCGCGGCGGCCAGTGGAGGAAACGGGGACGGCCTTCTGTTATCTAGTGACAGCACCAACACCAACCACTGCCACTAGTCTAACAATGATGTCATTAAAGGTAAATTGGCCTCTATTTCAGCGGGATGATAGTGCTAATTGAGTGGCAAAATATAATATAGGGAGCTGTTGTCTGCAGTTAAGGGGAGGAGGGGGACAGATTAAATGGCCGTACAATAGTGGGTGTCAGGCACGGCAGATGTTGCTTTATGCTGATAACTGCATTGACATATCTCCTGCTTGTCAGGCTGGGGCTTTAGGAGAGACTTACAGCAAATGGGACCAGATGGTTTCATGCTGAATCCGAATAAAGCAGTTAAACAGCCGCTGGTTTAAAAACTCAGCCACTAAAAGCTGTTAGTTTGTAAATAAAAGGAGTTGGAGTGCCTTATCGATCCTGCTGCCACGCGCCGGCCCAAACTACAGGCTAATGAATGGCCCCCAATCAGCAGGCGTCAGGTTTATTTAGGGGCCAGGCTCTGATCACTCCTGATTCCCCCCCCCCTCCTCTCTGAGGAGCTGTCGGCCACGCTGTGTAAGAGGGAAAGGAAGCAGGGAAACTGCTGCTAATGGTGGGAGGCTTTCAGCCTCAAATCCCACCCCACACACACACACACACACAGACGCGCACACACACAGACGCACACACACACACTCACTCACAGACAAACATCCGCATGCATACACACACAAACACACACACTCACACACGCACACACACACACACACACTTATGTACACACGCACACACACACACAGATGCACACACACACACTCACACACTCACTCACAGACAAACATACACATGCATACACACACTAACACACACACACACATATATATGCACACACACACACAGACACATGGACACACGCACACACATATACAGGAACACATGCACATGCATACACACACACGCACACACACACACATGCTTCACTTTCTAGATAAATGCTTATCTGTCTCGGAAAGCAGTTGTTAACAAATTATATGAGGACATGAGGGAAAATAGTGAAGGAACAAATCTGTTTAATTTAACATTTTTAAGCATGGCATCCTCTTTAAAAGTGTCACTGATTAATGTAGAATGATGCGTAGTTGTATTCAATTGTGAGCAATCCATTTTGCTCATTACCGAGAGTACACCAGATCCCAGTTAATTTGAGTTTACTGTTCAATCAGAGTTTTTCCAACAGCAATGAGCTGTACATCCAGTGCTTAAATACTGTTTTCGTACATCTCTTCCATGGTTATATTTACTTGTCTGCTAATCAAGACCAACACTGTAGAAATGAAAACATATGCATACTTACAAATCTGTAAGCTTTGTTAAACGATTGTTGGAGTTTTTGCAGAACGCTAATCCATTTACTCTGTGTATTGTTGCAATGTGACGAGGATGGAATTCGTAAAGTGATCCCCGGGCATTCACATGCTTTATATTCATACTATATGTTCATTCATAAGAGTGTCGTAATTCAAAGTGACATACTCCACATTATGGGACTGGAACTTCAGATGAACAGTGAAACACATCAACCGAAATATATCTTTTTCAGTGTAGGTCAATAGTGCATCTTTAATTCACTGTGGCTTTAAAAGCCATTTGGAAATTAGCTCAATGAATTAAGTTCACTCAGCGGCCAATTATGGCATAATTCCTCATCTGCACAATTCCCTAAATCTTGCGACAAACAAAGTTGTTAAAATTCAAATGAAAAATGTGGAATAGAAAAAAAGTTCACTACGAAACCCCGTAGGGGCATATAAATACACAGGAAAATTACTCATTAACAAAAAAAGGATATACAAAAAAGTGAAACAAGGATTGGGTTTGTTGGTGTTTCGGTGGTTTCTTCTAAACACTGAGCCGTAATCTCAGAAAAGACAAACCTTATGTTCTGTGTTAACATGGCCCTGTATTGTCATGTTAATCCACCATGTTCTTAGCAATTACTGTTATTTAATGCAGAAGCGTGTCTTGATGCCGAGATGACATGTTAAAAGCCATGAGGCGGAGTGCTGTTTAAAGTTAATCTAAGATCGCGTGGATAAGAGACAGGCTGCTCTGTGACAGTGGACCCAGGCCTATTCTTCACCCTGTCAGCTGCACAAGATAGAGCATGGTAATTGATAAAAGGCACATGAATGCACTGAGATAGATAACAAAACAAATTGATCAATTTTAATAATATTAGACATCCGTGACTTTTCGCTAGCATTTTATGCTCCCACTCCAGACTAAGTTGGGTGCATTGAAACAGTGCGTAGATTATATGGAACCACTGTGTTTATCTGAGCACAAGGTGTGCTTGCCATTGCAACTGCACTTCTCTGATCACAGCGTTGTTGTCGTATATATTTATTTGGGAAACTGTCTGTAATTTTATTGCATTTGCTGCAGATTAGTTGTGTTTTTGTAAATCTGCAGTATTTCCGATTAATGAGCAAATTTTTTAAATAAAACATGTATCATTATCCATATTAGCACGCACTATACATTACACATCAGTGATTAATGCTGTGAGAGTGGACCTGGTTGCCTTTTGGAGGATATTTGAGAGATGCCGTCTCTGGCAGGTATGCAGTGTGATGTCTGGGCGTATGTTTCTGCCGCGTGTGACAGATTTCTCCCCGTCCCTCCCAACTGATCCTGAGCCCCAGCAGAGGCCTGGAGTCCCAGCAGGACAGCATCGCTCAACCACGCGCCTGCTGTTTACACACACGCACACATTAACCATGTTATTATTCACCGCTCCCAACATCTGAATCAAGCGCCGCACCACAGACCCTCGCCGCACTGCACGCAAAGAGAAACACGGTCTCCTCGCATCCACATCTTACCGAACACAGCACAGAACGCGTAGAGGAGAACGTTAATCGACCATCGGGCATTCCGTGTATATGCAGCGGAGATTCAGTGGGCAGAAAATCTGTCTTTTCGCAGAGGGAAAAGGAGCCGTACTGCAGGAGCACAGCCGAGCGGCGACGGAGAATTTGGGTCAACGTAAAGTGTGTTATGATGTAACACCGATAAGCTCCTGAGAGAGGCTGTGCCTGGCAGCCCACCTGGCACTGTGACTGTCTGCAGACTAGGCCTCATACCCACACTGGATATTAAAAAGCTTGGGTTTAGCACCAGCCGTGGTTCAGCGTGCGGGGGGGACTTGGCTCCCCCACACTGTGAGAGCAAATGTAACATTCACAGAGCCGTCTCGAGGAGGGGCTTTTATTGGCTAAGGTTACACGGCAGCGGCAGCAATCACTCTCACCGTCTAAGGCAGCTAATGTAGCAGACGGGGCTGAATTGCCATAGCGCTTAGCGCTTAGCAGCAAACACGCGGCTTTACGTCGGCAGAGTATACATAAACCCAGAGCACATTGTGTAGCATTAGGTCTCAAGCTGGAGACGAGATGTGAGTCGCTACCTCTCCTCTCTACTTGACCTCATCATTAGTGCAAGGACTGATCTCATTTGGAAAAGCAGGCACCAGCAGAATTTCAAAGTGTCTGACACATTTCTGCAGCAAATCCTCTTCAATTGCGAACTAATTGGGGAATAGAATGAAGCTGAATTTTCATAGGACATCTGAAAGCATCAAAACCGGGGTGTCGTGGTGAAGTTCTTTTTTTTATCCTTTGGTACAATAAAGCAGGCTCCTCGCCCGCTGAATAATCTATGGTAATTATCCCATGGGGCAATGGAAATCTATTCATGTTTATTGTAGCATGGTGTGCCCTACCAGGGCAAGAGACAATGGGACTGAGCGGGTTCCAAGCCCACATGCTACAATTCCCAAGATGCAACATGGCACTTTTGATGAGAGACTGAGTACATGTTTGTCTATTAAGATATGTAAATTTTTAATCCCTCATTCCCCTTTTACACCATCCATTTCTCGCAAAAAAAGGATATTAACAAAGCTATTATAGTTGTACTAAAATATTTCAGTGTTATATCTGTGTGCTATCCTTAATAATAATTAGTGTTGGAGGGGAGGAACAATGATCATTTTTAGTGTGAAGGAAGCTAAGACATTGCAATGCTTTCATTAGTAAACAAAAACAAAACAACCGCTATGTGATTGTGTGACCCTTATAAAAGGCATACTGTTCTGACTTGATTTGTTGTGAAAAGACTCTAATCGCCTCTCAGTGTATGCATGTTATTTAATGTTGGATTTCCCCATTGTTAATGTTAAGTCAATATCGAACTTGGTTAGCGTATTGAAAATAGCTACTTGACTTGGCACCAGACCAAAGCATGAAACGGAAACTGCACTTTTAGCAGCCACTGAACCTAACTGTTCTCCCCAGTATTCGGCCCACAGACAAAGAAGCCTCTCAGCCTGAGCCTGAAACTGTGTTCTCCTTTCGTCGCAAGTGTATGTTTTTCCAGTGGGCTGAAATGTGCTTGTGTATTCAGTTAAGATGAAGTTATTTCTACAGTCGTTTCTTTGAATTGCCAGTTTGTGTCAGAATTTCACTGTCGAGGTTGGACAAATAAAACTAAAGAACAAAAACAACAGGGCGGTCGGCAAACAAACACCAATGTCTGCTGCACCCACACCAGTGAACATTGTCCTATTGATTTGGCACAGTCCCCAATAAAACATTATCCCAACACATATTAACCAAACTGTGTTATTATTATAGTTGTCTTTCTGCTTTTTGCTGGTTTTAAAGTATCTAAACATAAATGGCATAAAAAGATTTAATACTTTCACATGCTTCATCTAATTAATCAGTATATTTATTGTACAAACTTTTAGACTTAATAAATAAAAACATTTTGCCAGTTGTATGGCAACCTTGTGTTGTGCAGTAAAATTTTATTACTATTTGGAAAAACATAAAATCACACCATTGTGTGCCACGGCTATTGAATCATATTTGCTTGACCATATTTTGTTCAACATGTGAAATGTCCAAAACAATGTAATCTTTTGCATCAAATCAATGCTTAAAAGATATATGATTTACTGTATATAAAGTATAAAAGACTGTTTCTGAATTAAGGAACATGTTTCTTTAAAATGACATATAGTAAAAATAAATAGGAATGAACTAGGGTATGTGTGTATTCAGTAGGTATTTGCTTATGTGTGCCTACGTAATAATAGGATCACCACCTGTCATTTGAAAAGTACTTTTATGGTTTTTTAGATATTTCCTAATCAAGAAAATGTTGAATATTACAATATGCTGGTATTTCTGCTACAGTTTGGCTGCTCATCAACTTGAAGATTTACATTTCCAACAACTTTTATACAGAAAAAAAATGATATAAACAATATACTGTTTTATTTGATACCCCCTTCTTCTGCAGTGAAAATTTCCCATATGTGGATGGTATCTGTATTCAAAACACGATAAACCTTTTGTGGTCTTCTTCCCGACAAGCTGTCTGCATGTGTCTCTGTGTATCGCTACAATATAGCTCCCTAACCAAGACCCCGGATAGATTCAGCCCGCGACTTCAAGGCTATTAGCTGGCTATGCCACTCCGTCTTGGCAAGGTTAGGGAAAATACAGAGCGTTTTGGCAAAGCTGATAGACTGTTGAATAGCAGAAGACAGCTCACTGTTTTCTCGCAATTTTCTTCTCTTTCTTACTCCTTTTCTTCTCCCTCAATCCGCCTGTTCCCTCGGCTTTGTTATTTAAACGTGAGGAAAAATAAATAAGCAGACAGGTTTGTGTTGAAAGACTTAAAGCCCGAGGACAGGGAAAGTTAGAGATATTTATTTGACAGGGTCAAGGTTGCTGCTTTCCCTCTCTTTCCCTTGGTCCCCTAGGTGTTAGACTGTGAGACATTTAATCGAGGGAGTAGCGGTTTCATATCTATAACAAAAATCAAATAATGCAAGATGATTTACTCCCCCTAGCAACCAGGGAGCATACCCTTAGCAACCAGCCTAGCCTCGGGCCTTGGTGTAATCAGCTTGAAAATATTTCAATTATTGTGTTGATTTTAGTGGATTTGAGAAGCGGTCGGTGAGCGCCTCGGCATATTCGGCCCGCGACCCGGAGAGGAAGATATTGATTTAAACAGGTGTCAGAAAGGAAAAGTGGAGTAAATTTAAATGGAATAGGATAGCAGAATCATTGAGCGCAGTTCAGTGTAGGTGTGACATTTGCCCGCTGCTGCCGAATGAATGTGACTCTACTGAACTAGAAATTTCACCTTGAAAAATCGGGCGGCAGTGGACGGATGGAGTGAAAGGAGGGCTATTCCGCGCGGCTCCATCTTGCGTCTCCCGCGCTCAGCATAATTACGGGCCGAGGGAGATGAGCGGAGCCCTCTACCGCGCCGGTGCACTGGGGAGCGCTACGCAAACGTAGCCAGGCAACTTCCTGTGACAAACAAAACCTTGAAGACAATTTAATGAATGCGAAATGCTCCCGTTGACACACGGCGTTACCCCAGGCCCCAAGTGTTGAAATGTACCTGCTTACATTGCCACAAATGAGCTATGACAACACGAGCTGCGGCCATGCGACGCGAGACTGCGACCGCTGAGCGGCCGCGTTGTTATCGCACGCACCGCGTCAAGTGCTGGCGGTTAACGCGCCTGCCGCCTCTTATCACAATTCATATTTTGAACATTTTTGATTGATCCATCATGGAGAATCAGGAGGAAATGAAAAGCCAGCACAAGCCAACCCCTCATTTCACTAACGCCACAGTGACTTGGATGTGTACATTCAAGGGGTTCATAGTTCATGGAGAATTGGACGTCTAGCCTGACCTTAATCTAAAGCAACCTCATTCTTCACAATGCCTTTTAACTATGAATAAAAGTCATTCTTTAAGCACATTACCATGTTTTCCATCAAGGAAACATTCCAAATACAGAAAAATGGACATTCATGGTTTCACACTCAGAGGTAGTTGTTGTGCAAAAATGCAGGAACAGGGGTGTATTTTCAAACCATGGTTAAAATATCAATTAGACAGTTATTAGACAATTAGACAAAGCATGTTCCTGTTCTTCCCTGGTTGGGAACAAGAATGTAAACAAGAGGTTAAGATTATGTGCTGATTTAATTAAAAACATCCCCAAACCCACACATCGAGTATTTTCATTTTGAAGCAGAAGTATTTGCTTTTATCTGTTGCTACCTTTTAAAACTTTGTTTTTTAGACTGCCCTTTTTGGCTGCTTCCACAGTGAACAACGATATGTTGGTTAACATGTTAATTTTCCATGTGTACTTTATGGAAGTGAATCTGAATGGATGTAGTATTCAGAAAAGGTTTACATTACAAGTATTCTTCTATTAAGTGGAAGGTTGATGGAATATTCCCAACCTCTTATTCTCCATCTTTAAATTTTGATATTATGTCTCATGCTGAATAATTTATGAGTTGTTTATATGGTCTTGTATATCCAGAATTGTTAAATTTCGCAAATAATATTTGTGAAATATTAGAATGCACGGGAATGTGGCTATCGCGACACAATGTGCCTGGCTCTTAGCATTTACTTTACAGTCAAATTAATGTCTTTTTTAAATAATCCTTTTTTTCCAAAAGATTTATTAGGTCTAAATTAACCTCCTTATTTTCCAGTGATGGGCCTTTCTTCAGTTTAATAGGAAAAATAATAACTCTGATCCCCTTCATCAAATTTTCGGTATTATATTTAGCATGCAAATTGATTTCTCTTGCTGTTTCGCAAAACAGATCATTTGAGCAATGCTAATTTGGTGGTTGTGAGAATTTGTAATTAACATAAGACTTTCGCCCAAAAGTACAGCAAACTCCATTCTTCACTCTCTACATATTGTTCTCATCTCAGTTGTTTTGATATCCTGCTACATCACCAATCTTATCTTCTTCTACGCATACAGCTGTTAGTGGAAAATCCATTTTTTTCTCCTTATTTTTAGCTGAAAGAGACTAAAAAGAATGTGCTGCTTGTCTCTTTTAATTGCTACTGAATTGTTTTAGTTATTAAATGTCTCCAACCAAGTTCTGTGTTTCCTCAAACTTTATGCTGGTCCAGAAATGCATCATCATATTCAGTGGGGCAAAGCAAGTAATTAACAAGCTGCGTAATATCACTTCACTGTATAATAAGGAAGAATATAACAAAGTACTTTTGGGTTGTGTATTATTTTCACATGGTGGTGAGAAGCCACCATGTGAGAGTGTGGGGAGGTGGTACGTGTTTGAAATGCAAAAAGCCAGCTTCAGCAGACAAGAAAAAAAGAATGAAACAACTTTGACTTGGTCACCTGGTAATTATAGTGGAACTTGTAATCTTTTTCCTTGTAAAGACTCCCAAGATAATTGAGGAGACGGTGTCATGTGATAGTGTGAAACACTTGATATAGTCTGAATTTTTATATCACACAGCAAAGGTGCCAAATTTATATTTGTTTGCAGTAGCATGCGAGAGCAATTAAACATTTTCTTCTGCCTGGTGATCAGATTGTTTATAGTTTAGGCATTGCCACTGTTGATATGTAAATGCCTTCAGTGCCATGCAGAGTGCAGGAGAAGCTATGTTAAGTGTAGGTGGTGTTTGCATTCTAAATATGAGTGGGTGTTCACGAATGTTTGTTAAACGTATTCCAGACGAGATACTTCCTCTTGTACAGACTCAATGAAGGCTGGAGGCTCGGGGAGACGCATGCGTTTGCGTATCACTTGAAATAACAGCCTGTGTACCTGCGTGATTGCACTTTAATTGCGCAAGGAATTATCGTGCAACCATTGTGAACAGGTTTTGTAATCAATGCTCCTCTTTCAATGACCATAGATCTGCTATCGTTTTGTGCATTGGCCTAAAAATATTTTGTTACCAACGATAGTATTAACAATGAAGAACCGCATCCGTGTTTAATGTATTTGTTAATGTGCTTCATACACATGCACGGACATATTAAATGCATACACCCAGGAAATAGTTCATAGAGCATACCAGTGAGCTAGGTGCAGGGGTAGTGCTGCTGCCACTCCTCTGTCATGCAAAATAAGCCAGCATGTAGAGGAGCAAAGCATTGACAGGGCATGATTAAGTGCACTGCCATAAGGAACCATTAGAAGGAGGCAATACTCCATGTTTAATGTCAGGGGGGTTGGGGTAATAGTAGAGGTAGTGGGGCCCTTAAAATAATTAGTTATGGTCATAAGATAATTTTAGCTTACAATTCACTTGTGGCTGTCAAAATTTAGTAAGTTATTGAGGGATAATGCCCAATCTACAGTTCAAATTTGCTTCTGACAAGCTTCAGACAAAAGAAAATAGCTTTATATTTTATCAGGTTTTGAATAACTGAAAAAACTGATGTTCTAGTTTTGTCAGAACAAACTTGACATTTCATCTGGCAACATTTCTTAATGGTGTGCTATTGCGAAAATGACTCCTGCAGCTAACACATGCAGTGTTTCTCAATACTAAAATACTCTCAAAACTAAAATGCTATACGCTTTGGTTAAGATACTTTTTTCCCCCATAGAACGATGTTGGACTGGCTGAGCAGAGCTCCCACTGAATATGAAATTTTACACTTAATCACAAAACAAATTTGGGCCTCCTCATTGCAGAACTTCAACAGGACTCCAAATCATTTCTGCAACAAGGCTACCTCTCACAGAATCACTAGCCATTTTTTTCTGTCTGTCTGTCTGTCTGTCTGTCTGTCTGTCTGTGTGTCTATCTGTCTGTCTTTGATTTCGGAGCAGTGCAGAGGGGTCCCCCCCCCATCACGGCCCATGGACTGATCCCAGGTGCTGTGTCATTACTGCGAGGCACAGGACACCCTCACGTCTGACTCAGCATCTTTAGCCCAGCTGTGATTTTTAACTGCTGCTGATCGGAGCCACCGAGCCTTCCAAATGCTTTCACTGGTCTGCTCTGATCTCTTCCACATGTCCTTTTAAATAATCTTTCCCCTTCCAGCACTGATACCGTTGGCTAAGAATATTAGAATTTCTGCATTTTGGGTCTTTCTTTTTTTTTTTCTTCTTTTTTTTTTTTTTTTGGAGAGCATGTTATTTAAATCACAAAATCCAGGCTTAAACTTCCAATTCTAAACATTTTCAGAGAGAAAAACAATTTTACACTTGAAGCGATTATTAGAAAGAGGAAAACCCGGGATCTGGGTAGATGTAAAAAGAGGCAAGACAACACAGTGGAAATAAATCATAAATAAAAGATATTTGCATCACACTTCCATTTATATTTCCATGTACTCTCATATTAAGTGCATGATCTGTTTATTTTAATGTTATTTGCATTTTTGTAATAAGATCATAAAGAACTGATTACCGCCCATCCCCCAGTAATCTGCCCAGAAGTGCATTTTAAATGCAGATTTAAAATACAATTACTCAATCCACCCATAGAAATATTCAATCTAATTCAGCATGACTCTTTCTAACCATTTAGCTTGGTAATTTTTCATTGTTTGACCTCACTTTTAATTAGAGTGTAAATTATTCATGCACTTTGATGGGAGACAAAAAATAGCTGTGGTGTAAATCTATGGGTTGGAGTTCCTGGAAAGGCGCAATTTGGTTTTGTAAATGTAAAATAAAACACAAACAGGGGTGCAAAAGCAGATATGAGAGACATTAGCGGCACTGCTAAACCTCATTTCAGACTTCAGTTCCAGCGTTCCTTTCTGTGGTTGAAGACAAGGTGAAATTGTTGTTTTGTTGCTGTCTTTCCCTCTTCAAAATCTGCAAGCAGTACAGTATATGTGCCAGACAGATTTCTCCTCAGCCCCAGGAAGAAACTATTTTTCCACATAAACCACCTCTGTTTGGCGTATGCACAGCTTGTGTATTTTAATAAAACATTCCATCTACATTTCAGTGTTGATTAATGGGCACTGAATGGAACTTGCTGTCCCTATGCATACAAGTTACAAAATTGAATTAGTCATTGTTACAAATTATGCGCGCAAGGTGATTTTAATCCACATCCCATTCCTCTGCGAGCATGCATTTGAAGATTAGGGCTATTACTATTTTTAGTTTGGTAAATCTGTCTAATATCAATCCTTTTTCTCAAGCAAGAATTCTAGATATTCTCAACAGAAGGCACCATCATGTTATTTTAATGTTTTTTGACCCATTAATAAAATATCTTTCACTTGATCAAAAGAAATTGTACAATAATATCATCCATATAATTCCGTTAAAGCCTCCTTCAACTGACTCTTGTATCCTTCTTGGTTTTGGTGCTTCACCTACATAAAGTTTCAAATTTTTATGTTAGACAGGTACTTCCCCCTGAGATAAAACACTGTTTTATGTCAGTTGCATCCCCTGTGAACATCCCCACACATGACAACCATGGGTAAGCAAAGCGTATTGCAGTGGATCATGATGGTACACAGTTGCCAGTAGAAAATCTATAGATTGTGATGGTTACCCCTCTTACCCTACTAGTCAAACTGAAAGATGCTGGACAGTTTAGAACAAAGCTGAACCCAAATGATTTCTGTGAGGTCTTCATTCTCCATTCACATTTCATGACATACGGTTCTATTTTTTCTGGTAAAAGTCTGAAAGCATGAACAAAACCTGAAATTAGACACCCTGGTAAGGAAACAATTAATTCTTATTCATCAAGCCATGCTGACTATCATTCTACCATTAGCATGTTTATGTGGCAATTGTGCAAATGTCAAACAACATGAAATTGTTGGACTTGGTTCTTATGGTATGAAAAGGTTTAGGGTGTCTGGAAATGTAGCTTTTTGACCTTATATAACTCATTGACGCGAATGTATTATCTTTAACTGCAACCAGCCTATGAAACACTATGAACCGCTTCACAAACAAGGGCAACACGTTTGATTGAATGCAATAGAGGCTTCGTTTTTTAATTCAACCAATCTAACCTTATGTCCATAAAGATCCAACTTAATTCTTGTAAGCTCTGAAAATCCAAGAAAGAGGAAATGGTGTCACCTGAAAATTGTGTTGTTCAGGCTGGAGACAAAAGCTGTTTTAAAGGCCAAGTGAACTTGTGAATCTGTCTTGAGCTTTACCGTCCCTACTGGTAACAAATTAATAAAATATAACACACACAAAGAAGGAAAGTTGAATTATTTTATTAATCCTTTTAATCAAACACAGGCTACACCACATCTATAATGTGTAAAATCAGTTATCATTCTCAAGACGATTAAACACATCAAAATACAGATTGCCACCAATATCAAAACTGTTCATTGTGAGGAATAATCAGATCAATAACTTTTTAAGTGGTGGATGCTATTGTAAGCAGTTAAAATAGCCTTTTCACAGGGAAACCTATTCAGACTTCAGTTTGTTGCTCTCCAATTCATTATTAGATACATTTATTTTCTACATATGATGTATCTCTAATGCTGGAGACAAAAGTATAAAAAACTACATTTTTTGATTGCTTTATACCAAAAATACTGTACAAATCGGTTATGATAACATTCTTCAGTTAACCTTAGAACGGGTTTACATTATGCAAGTTGCAGGCTCCCAATAGTTTTTTTCTGATCGGGACCTAATCGTCCCGACAAGAAAAACATTAGGTCTTAACGTCACAACTCACAAGGTTTGAGGTACCGTTATGAACCAATCCGACTGTGGTGTTATTTCACATGATTATTTTTTGACATGTCAAAAATAATCTGGGGACGGTCGGCTTGAATTTGTCAGGTGCTATTTAGCGTATACGAGTCGTTACCGTCAGGCAGATGGTATAGGGTGCCATCCCTCTGAACCAACCCGGCTCGCAGATCATCCGTGCCTACCGGTATTGCATTTCTGAACAAACTGTGAAACAAAATAGCTGAACCTCTGTGTGTGAGGATGAAGCACCTTATAATATGTAGAGCACTTTGGTGATATGTTGTGTATAGGTCTGTGATTATGTTGAGGTGTTCTGTTGTTGTTTGTTGTTGGTGCTGTTGTCGTTGTGGTTGTTGGCATTGTAGTTGTCTGTTTGTTTGTCTTACAATTGCTGTATGGCACATGATGAATTTCCAAAAGGCCTAACAAATATCTATCTATCAGCTATCTATCAGGTGTGAGAGGTCACGCGAGTCGATTCTGTGTTTCATTTCCCATTGACCAATCTGGAGGTGGCTCCATGTATGACTTTTGCCTGCTGTGCTTTGCCGACTGTGACGTCATCTGATTTGGTTGGGAGCTCATATAGTCTTTGCTATCAACCGAATAATTGCACAATCTGAACCTCGTTAAGTGTGAGAGGGCATCCAAACTCCCAGAATCGTAACCCGTGAGAAAATCATATAATGTATGCCCACCTTTAGAGCAGTTGTAAGCAACCCTATTCCAGATATCTACCATCCTGAAGGTTTTTGTTTCAAACCTAATTTTTCACACCTGACTTCTAATTAGCAGCTTGACAAGATCTCTAGCTTTTGGATGAGGTGTGCTTTGTTTGGGTTAGAGTGTAAACCTAGATCTCCAAAAAGAGGGTTGGTTACCACTGCCTCAGAGTAACTGGTGCCTGAAGAAGAAAACACATGTGAAAGCCACTGCTGCATAGGCTACTGTTGCATATAAGTTTCTTTTGTTATTGGTTCTTCTGTGTTATTTTCCCCTGGGAAGATAACTTTGTCAGAAAAACATAACAAAACATAACCCCTTTAGATAGATTCATCTGTACAAAGATTAAATATACTTCAACAGAATAAAAATGTTTTTTTGTAATATATATACACATATATATATTACAAAATATATATATATGTATATATACATATATATGCTTTGTGACTGTTCATATGTGTATATTGTTATCATGTTTGTTGCAGGAATACAATCCAAATATAAATCCACTGTTGATGATTAACATAGTAACCAAATGACCTGACTGATATGCAATTATCATTATGCTCACTTCTATTTTAAATACACATGTGCAGCTCTAAGTTATTAGCTACAGTGAGAAGAACACATTCACAGAGTGTCTTGCCATTCCTTAATTCATTCATTAACTCATCTATATTTTATTCCATGGCCAGGTTTGTGATAGCACAGTTTGATATCCACGCATTGCTGTGCAGCGGAGATGTAAAAATTGCTGGATGTAAATGCTTTAGCATGCTAAAATGTGTCACCACAAAAACACAAAAATTCAGTTATGTTTACTGCTGCTTGACCAACCAGATCCATTCCGTAGTATAAAATACACTAGAAATTCTCATTTTGTAGGAAGGAATCTTCTATTTTGGCTGCCATATTGGGATATGGTCAAAGAAAAGTAGACTTGAGACACAGAGCCAGATCCAGTAAGATTTGTTTTGGTTTTATTGAATTGCATATGCTCTTAAAGACTAAGTGTTTTTGACAGAATCCCACCCATTATTTAATATGCCCACTATCTGTTAAAACACAGGTTTTCTGGTTGATGGACAGGCCTCTTGGTATTTAGCATTTGAGAGCCATTACAGACCATTGTATGCTGAAGGTGTTAATATGTTCAACAACACTTTCTAATCAACTTATGTAATGTCTCATTGCTTGGCAGTCAGTTTATTATTATTTGAAATGAGGTATAGTCAAATTATCAGGTGACAAGATTTAATAGTGAAGCATTCTGTTCCTGCCAGTTGCAAAGGTAGCTGGATCGGCATAATCATAACAAAGGGTCTCTAGCTTTCATAAAAAATTGATAGACTATTTGTAGAAATATGGAGTACAAGGCTTTTATGCCACTTATTACTGTAATCGAGACATTGGAAGGCTTAGATCGTTAGATTAACTTAAAATATAAATAAATGGTTGCAAAATACAATTATCTGGGCCCTTGGAAAAATGCATAGACCCGAGCATGAAGCTGAAGCTGAATTCTCAGGAAAATAAAGATGTGGAGAGGTTTTAGATGGGGTTTCATATGCCAGTTAAAGAAAACAAAAGGCAATTGAGTATTCCCAACAGATTCTGTGAACCAGAGGAATATGGATTCATTCAGTGTATGTGATGTCTCAATGCATATGAGTAACCGGCAAAAAGAAATATCTTGGAATATCTTGACACTCCACAAATGGGTGTCCCAACAGGAATCTAACCCAGAACTCTCTGGCAACGCGGCCAAGGAAAAGCAAGACAAATGTGCCCCCACAGCCTGCCCAGTCACCTGAATACAGTCTAGCTGGATGCATGAAATATTGAGGAAAAAGTCACGAGCCATCACCACAAACATGAAATAACACCACCAAGTAGACAGCCTTTAATCCACAAAAAAATGATTCGGTGATAAATAATTTACTAAAAGCAAAATAAGTTGTATGTGTAGGTGTATGTGTGTGTGTGTGTGTGTGCGAGTGCGTGCGTGTGTGTGTGAGTGCGTTTGTGCGTGTTTGTATGTGCATCTGAGTGCTTAGTCAGTCCAAGGTTTACCCTCGTCTGACACTGAAAGGCAGTTCAGTAGCCAAATGTGCTGGTCGTCGGATTATGCGCTTTTGTTTGTTGAATAAACATGCCAGTGCATTTTCCTAGGGATCACAGGATTCACTCAAAATTATTACAGTCTAAATTTCCTGATCGGAAGCCAGTGCTCTCGATCAGTACTTTCAAGGATTAACACATGACTTCTGTACAGAGGGCGTCCCAAAGCTGGTAAACAGATGGGATTAGTGTGTCAAGCTGCAGGGTTGCTGAACGGAAATCACTAATGAGGAGGCATCTGATTATGACACAATATTGTATAGATGTGAGAGGCTGTAACATGGTTCTTTTTCCAGTCCCCCCTGTGTTTATTTATTCATGATTGTTGCCATTAGGATTAAGCTTAATTCTTAGTTTCTTGACTAGATTTAGAGACCTATTGGTTGGCTACTGCAGAAGCATTGCAGAAACAGCAATAATGCAATAGCAAGTAGAATGTAAATATGAGCATATGCCTATTTGAGCATCTTGAACTACAATAAGTAGCATTTTCTTTGTAAAGATGTTAAAAGAGTAGAAGCTTTTTTGTGTGGCACAACTGAAAGTGCATTAAGACTCCACCTGATTTACATACATTACTTTTAATTGAATTCATCTTTTGGAGTTAGCCTTCTGGAGAGAATCTCAATTTGTTCGCAGAAAATGAATGTGTTGCGGATGCCCATATATCTGGCTTAACATTCTGTAGGTGGGGCTTTAATTATTTCCCTGCCCTGCTTTTAATCTTTTATTTTGAAAGGCTGGGCTGTTTATCAATAGCAGGGAAATAAGTGTAATGTCTTAAAATGTTCCTTCCTCAGCTTTTCCTCGAGCTGTCAATAATGTGTTTGGAAAAAGCGATCAGTTGTCTTCCCTGTGCTGACAATAAATGCGGTCACACTTCAGAGGGGTAAATAGTATCGACTGAGTCCTGCTATCACCTCTAATTTTCTTCCAGCCCGGCACAATAGGATCCTTTATGACTAATCACACCCTCTAACAGGGGTAGAACAGGACTTTCTTATTTTAAGTACTGTGCCTGAAGCACCGAGATGGAGCCTTGCCGGTATTGAAGTGTTTCTTTCCGTTTGTTTCCCCCCCACTTCCTTTGCACTAACGTGATCGATTGATTGAGTTCTGGACACAAGCGGACCGAGCGCTCCTCTGCTTCTCGTGCGTTTGGGGTGAATGCTTTTGGGCCTACTCAGGCCCCTATTGTATTTATTCTGTTTCCAAAGTCTCGACTTGCACACAATTTTGTTTCAGGTCTATGCTATAGTGCTGTGCATTAGCAAAAGCGCACGTACATGACTGCACCTGTGTTCCGAGGATTACATTCTGAAACATTTATTGGTAATAGTTTCTATATAAAAGTATAGCTTGATGCCTTGACTCCAAAGTGGCGACAGGTACCAGGATAATTCTGATGGGGAGAAGGCATTTTGAGCATTTTGAGTTTCGTAACTTGCATACTGAGAGGGCATGTGAGCAGCTTCACGCCAACCATTTTAATTGCAAACAGAAGCTGCCTATTAGCTTGCACTAGAGCAAATGAAAGTTAAAATAAGATTTGTGAAATGAAACATTGGACACTATTTAATTTAGGTTTGGGTAATGCCAGCTCAAACCCATTATATCGTATGGACCTGTGCCAGAGTGCTGCTGCCTTTAAAAAGAGATTTTTGTTTAAATAAACTGCCAGATTAATATTTGCCAAAGTAATGCCATTTCTAAGAAGGCACTGGCTTTTTTCTGTCGTAAGGAAATTTTTTTAAATGGCAAAAGTTTTTGGGAAATTTGTTTTTGAACTATAGCCCAACCCTTGCCTGATTATGCCAAATCAAGACTGCTTTGGGAACAATAACGAATGTTAACACCCACGTATACATGTTAGGCAAGGGGGATTATAAAATTATCTTCAGCCATTACAAACCATGTTTATATAGCTCCAGATGTGCAAATAAATTATTACCATTAAACGGTGCATGTCAAGGTTTTTTTTTATTTTTTTTTTTAAAGTTGGCCTATGCTGAAATGCCGAAGTGAAACACAAATATCCATTCTGAAAATTCCTTTTAAAATGGTCTAGCTTGCCATGATCAACAATAAGCAAACCTGAAGTTGCACAACTGCCACAATGTGCTTTGTCTTGAAAAAGCAATAACCGACACATATGGGTAATAAAGTATATAGATGTTAGCTAGGTCTCTTCTCACTAGGGCAAGCACAAAAAAATGATCATGCATGCATAATGGTTATCGATAAATATTCCCATGTCACTGTTTTGTCTCCTAGCATAGTTTCAGTTAATATATATTTTAAATACATATTTTCAAAACATGTTAATAATTAGCAATATAATACATACATTGTCCCTCACCCTTCTGTTAAAACACAGGACCTTAAAAGGCAATTAAAAGGAATGAAACAATAAACATTCTCTTAATCATTTTAATGGTTTGCTGGAGCATTAAAAAATAATAAAGGATAGTTTTTACACAGCAGCTAAATGGCAGTGCATTTGCTGAAGATAATGTATTGCTGTCAATGTGTGTACCCTAGTGAACCAGTGAAATTATATTGAACAATTCCATCTTTACATCATGAAGTTTCTATCAATAAAACTGATGAGGCAGCACGCGGGGTTGTTATAACTGGCTGACTGTGAGATGCCAAAAAGCCACCCTAATACTTCATTATAACCATAGAGGCTCAGGAATATTATATCGCTCTATGAACACTGGTCTGTCTCTACGACTGCAACTTGCTCATTTTTAAAAAATGGAATCACTTGCAATGACATTCCTGATCTTTTTTTTTTTTACTCTGACGTTGAGTGTGGCAATTGAGAGGTGTGTCAGGCAAATATACCCCTCATCTTCCATGATCATATAAGACAGGAGAGCAAAAAGGTAAATAATGATGACAGCAAATATAGTTTCAGTGTTGTGTGTGATGTGCTCAAAAAGGCCAGTGCAACAGACATAGACAGAACGCAATGAAAGAGCTAAGCGAGAACGCACCAATCTTGTGGTTGTACCTGGATAATTGGGTGTGCAGTATGGAATCAGTTTTTTTTTCTTTGTCTACTAGGAATATGTGTACAGTATTAACTATGCTAGTGAGTCTTGTTTCCCTTACAACGTTAAACAATTATTGGCCTGGGTAAATTGGGCAGGTGTTATATTTTCTGCTGGAAAGCTTTATTGATGAGGGTTTCAAGCATTGAGTTGTCTCTCACCATGCTTCCAACAGCTCAGCAAAGCTCCTGTGTCTCTACTCAATAGTCTATGATAAATTACTCAAGCAAAAAAGTCAAATAAAGCACCAGCAACTCTGCATGAGAAAACTTCACTCCATACACTACAATGTCTGTTTTGTATGTTTTTTTTATGCCCTTACTAGCCCATTTTACCTGGCAGTCTTGTTCTGCTGGTCTCTTGATTGCATTGTATTGGCTCTGAGGGAGGGAACACTGGGTCAGCAGGTTAGACCCAAATGTGACACAAAAAAACCTGTCCCATCCATCGCACAAAGCACTCACTTCTTTTGCATTGGAATACCCATCTTCAGCCATTTTTATAGCATTCAAGTGTGCGCCTGTCATGTCTTCTCAGAAACCAAATCAGAGGGAGGCCACCACGTCTCAACCCGTCTGGCCAGCTAACTCTTTAAGAAGATCAGGGCGTGAATAAACACAGCCCTCCAGACCCTTCGAAATCTCCTTTTTGGTGTGTACCTAGACACTATTTACCGGCTAAATCCAAGTATTCCATGAGAGGCGGTCGTAGGAGCACCTCCGAGACTGTGCGCCATTCATTTTCAAACATTTCTCCGCAACCATGACATTGTGGTGGCAACTTCCTCTTTCCCAATGTGCTTATATATTTAGCGATTAGAGCAGACGCCCAGAAACGGCAGTCAGTAGGTAACTGGCACGTGCTGATATGAGTTATAAGGCTCAGCCATGTGACTCCAGAATAAATAATTAGAGAATTGGCTGGAGAAGGGAGTGTGAAGAGAGATGTTATTATTTACGCCAGATTAGGGGTGCTGAGCAACGGCAGGGATGCCTATTCCACCGGGAACCAGTGTAAATTTTATTATTGTCACTTTTATTATAATAATCTCCTAATGAATTACTATTGAACTGTGCAGTTAGTCAATTATTAAATGTAATTAATTACCTCAAAATGTTTTTTTCCCCTCATTGTTCCCGTGGCATACAGGCTACTTAAACTTAATGAACAGGTTTCCTTGAAAGTATCTTTGATAATTACAATGGCTGTGTAAAAAGTAATGAGAAGGAGGAAGATGCTGTTTGTGGAGATGGTTTTATTCGCGCATTCGCCTAACCTCCACAGCATGAGGAGGAGAGCTGTGGATTTGAAACAATACCTTCAATGAGATCATGAAGCAGACCCTCTTTGTTCTTTTAAATCATGAGAGCTATGCAAATCACAAAGACACGTTTGTAGATCTGATGAAATGAGATATGTAATATGGGCATGCATGTCTTCCACATAATATTTACAGGATATGATTATCCCTCACGCAACTCCATAGGACAAAAGCAAGCTCCAGTCAACCTATTCCTAATAGACATGACAACAAAGTGAAGGGATTCATCCGGTGGTGAGCTGAACATACTGATGCGGTGGTGATAACAGAAAAACATACAACAAAACATTCAAATAAAAATATCATTAAAAAATTATTTGCTATCAGCAATAGTCTTTGGTCATTGTACTCGGATTAGGAAAGAGATTTTGCCTTTTACACTAGAATATGTGTAAAAGCTATATAATAGAATTTTTTTTTTTTTTAATGAAACAAATTCTGGCTATAAATATGCAATTAAGATTTCATTATTCATAATTAAGTAAAATGAAACAAAATATATTTGATAATATTTTTATTTGACATCTTTATTACTGGATTTCATAAATGGCATATATTACAGACCTATGATATCACATATCAAGTGTTTATAACAAATTAATGTCTCAGTGGATACTTGAACTGAAAAAATGTCACGAACTGTGCATATGACCAATGCGATGTCTCATGCATTTTGCTGAGCTTGTTACTGTTAGCTGAAAAATAAAGTTTCCAGTTGCCAAAACCACACAGCTTTGTGTGTTCACATGACCACAGTGAGCTGGCACACAATGTCTCCAGTCCTCAGCTAACAGTAGGCAGCTTTCATCTTGGCCAAGGCCCCTGGGTGACTGACTCTGAGCCCAGTATCCAAAATCCTGCCTACCTCTCTCTGTTGTCAAAGTCTACCCATTTTTTGAATATTCACATTGGGGCCTACTGTGTACCACTCCTACCTTCTTTGTTCCCTTTGCTTTGTCAACAAAGGGTACAGTGCCTGTGTAATGGTTTCATTATGAAGATCAGTACATTGTCCAACACAAAATTGCATTTGTCCTACTCAGTCTGTAAGGTAGTATATTTTCTTTTTGTAAAGATCAGCTTTATCTTCAGGAATTACAGAATCTGTGTTAAATGTATGTAGAGATACTACATATACTATTCAAGGTGCTCACCGTGAATTCAAAATGTCGAAAGTTCAGACCTCAGTTTTTTATATTGTTGAAAAATAATACATGCATGAGAAGGTTTCCTTAAAGGGGAAGGGACAAGACCAAAGCCTAAAAAAAGATTAATACCTGTCATTGTCAAATTAAGGCAGGTTTTGAATCTTGTCAATAATCTTATCTATCATGTATATTATTATTATTATTATTATTCTCAATAGTAATAGACAGTAAAGGCAGTAAATGTTCAATAAATATCTTTATAGCCTTATGCACATATGTTAATCTGTGAATGGGTTGCACGTACAGTGAACTTGATAAAATAGTAATAAAACAGAGTAATATTTTAATGAGTGATGCACTGCACATTTTTGGTGAGTATAGCCATGCCTTATAATCAGAGCTATATAATGTGGCAGTGAGAGGTAGAATTACTTGTCTCATAAGTTTGATAATTATAATCCGGATATTAAATGCCCCAATCAGCATATTTAGAGTGATGCTTTTATCCAAACAAGCCAACCTTCTTTTATTACAGCTAACCGGTGGCAAACCATTATAAGCAGTCTAACTTAATTTAGACATAACCAAAATACAAAATAATACAAAATGTAAGCTGTTGGTCTCCAAATAAAATGCATGCCTTATCTATATCATAGACTTTGAGTAGAAGATATCTGTAGTGGGGCTTCATAGAGGAGGTGGAGTCATTACAGTGCCTTGTTATCTATGCATTAATTGATACATTTTATTTTGCTTTTTTTATGTCTTCCAGTGAAAGAACAGTCATTAAAGGTGTGAATTTGTAGCTGTAATCGTGGCAATGCACAAAATGATAATGTTTTACATTTTCTCAAAGGGATTTGTTGCTGAATATAAAGGGAAGTAAACATACTGACAGTGAGAACAGGCCATGTTTTTTTTTTTTTTTTCATTTTTTAAATAAACCTCTACAGCACTACAGTGCCATTCTAATTGAAAAAGATTTCTGTGAGAAAAATGCTTCTCCCGCAGTTCTCAAGGAGATATTCCCTCTCTTGGAGTGTCTGTTCAAAGAGCCTGTTTACACTCTGCCCCCCATCCCCCCCCCCCCCCCCCCAATGTATGAGTCTGTTAGAAGACGGGCCTTTCTGCCAATGCGACGGGTGAAAATCTGTATGTGATCAGAAGTAATCCCTGTATAAAATGTAAAAGGTTAATGCGGTTTGGAATTTGAAATAATAGCTAATTATCTTTAGGTTAACTACACCCTTTGGCCATTTCTTCCGTATCCTGCTATGTTGGGCTTGACCCAAATCAATGAAATCATTCTCTCTATTAAATCCCTTAACAAAACTGAACTTCCGACACCCCTGCCACAGCTGTAGTGACCGCAGCAGAACGAGAGGAGTAAATTAAATGAGGAAACAATCAGTCAAAATCATTTTTTCACGTAAGTTTGAAAGATATGTTGATTGGGATTTTAATAGATACATATCTATCTAAATGGTGGGAATGCAAAGATTTTGTAGGGGTTATTCATTTATGTATTCATTCATTCATTGACTTATTTATGCATTTGGTTAAATACCAGTGTTGGCTATATTTAAATGGGTTGGTTTCTAATTTCACAGAGAATCCATACGAACCGCAAGATCTGTGCATACCATGAATCTCACAAGATCACTTTAAATAAAAAGGACATTTTGAGGCTAGACTTTTGGATAATTTGGTTACTATGCTTTGAATTATTGTCAGGAATCTCTTTCATTTTATACTGTGCCTGATAAATACACTTTAAAACTTTATGTGTCATGTGCATTACAAAGAAAGAAGCCCAAATGCATTTCTATCTAATGGTAGCATGTCTGCTGATATCAGTATTATCAACATTGTTTTCTTTCATTCAGTAATTCCAGAGACCGAAGATGGGATGTGAGGCAGTCCATGGAGTGACCCAAATCAAAGCAGTACAAAGGTGAAATGTAATAATATTTTCATTGAAGAAACTTGACAGTTCCTACAAAGTGTCTGCATCTTACATTTTTCCAGTCTGTTCCTTCCAGTCACAACTCAGAATGATCTCATGCGCTATATATTTTAACATGCTCGTAAGAAGGTAAATAAATTGATTAATAAACATTGTAGATGTTGAAAAAAGTATGTGAGACCCCCACCTTTTCATGATTCTTGGTGGTGGAAATGTACGCTAAATTCCTGGTGAAACATCAAAACCATCTTGCTCAAATGTGGTGTTGCCGTTGTGAGTGAGTATTAGTGCAGGTTGGGATGTTTCATTTCAGATTACGTGCCCGTGGTGGTGCCCGTTTGGAAAATACTGTACCTAGATTAACTGCAGCCACCATAAGCTCTTGTAGTGAACAAAGCCGGCCAATGGCTTGGGTGGGGCCTCCTCATCTTTAAAATATCAGGGGTAAACCGTTTTAAGAAGCAACAGCCTCGGATGGATTTCGACAGTGGTGCCTCACATCTGGAAATACTGTTTAACTCATCCCATCTCAGGAAGTTTTCACACTTCACGATTCATTAACCTGCGAGGCTCAGATTCCTTCGGAGGCAGAGATAGGAAAAAGCTGGTTTACACAGTATTTTCAAAATCATTACCAAGTGGTTAGCAGCCACTGTGGCAAATAAACACAGGTGATAAATGTGCCACAGAGTAAAGCTGCAGAGTCAAATTGACAATTGTCTGTTTTCGCTCCAGAAACGGGGAGGTTATTTTTAATGTCCCACCCTCTCCCACGATGGCTCTGCCTGCGCCGGTGTGGAAAAATGGGCAGAAAAGCTTTGTTTTCTGCATAAATGTGTTTGACAGTTCTTATTCAATCACTATTTCAGCTGTTTTGCCCCTGACTTGGCTTGAAGCATATGTTCTTATTCCCGGCATTCATATAGCCAATATGACATTATATTTACCAGCTGGTAGTGTAGTACGTGCTTCTCGGTTAAGATAAAATATGCATTTGTCCAACATGTATTCTAAACAACAAGAAATAATTTAAAAAATCACTGAACACGTCTGAATGGAAAACAGGCTGTGAGTGAGTGTACAGTGCTGTCGGATCCTACACTTGAGCAGATCAGAATCATCCAAGACTTCACAATTTGGCCATTTGATGATAACATGACATTGGGGCTAATGATGGTTGTGACTGAAAAACTTCATGGAGAAGAAAAGGGTTTTGATTGCTAAATGGTGTCTTATTATCTTATTCATTAAAGTAAGTGAGTGTGATAGAGAACTAATCCAACTCCTCTACCAGATGATTTCATGGCAATGCTTTGGAATTCCAAAGCCTTGACATGATGATAGATGGTTGGTATTTCAGTCAACAAGGTTGTAGTTTCATTAAATTGTTAATTTATTGTGTATTGAGTTGTAAAAGTATAACTAATTTCGGCCTCCATAGAGGCCAGCACCAGTTGACTACTCAAAAAAGTTAAGAAGTCGACTTGTGATACACACTGCTTACTGCGAACACTTCAGTGCATGAGAATAGCAAACAACATATATTTTTGACTGCTGACTCTGAAAGTCATATTAGTGAAAATCACATTTGAATTGATCTACAAGTTATAATTAAATTGTACAGTATGATTTTATATCCTCATCTGCAGTCTATAGCACTGATAACACTACAGATGCAGAGCTGCACCTAAATCAGCTTTAATGAAAATACACCTCAGGGAAATGTATGCGTTTTCAAAGTAAATGTTTATTAACATGTTCCTACTCTTGCTAAACTTAAAGAAAAAGCATTATGTTGATGGGCCACAAAATACAATGTATCTGTATATTTAGTTATGATTAAACTGTGCCATTTCAAATAAATGGATTTATGCAGACGGCTGAACAACTGAATTGTATAGACAGATTTAGAACTGATGACACTTTGTTGTTTCCATGTGAATATTGACACAAGGAGAATGTCTCTACTCAAAGAAGAAAATGCATACCTGTACATACATATATTGATGTATTATTATTATTGTTATTATTGTTGTTGTTGTTGTTGTTGTTGTTGTTGTTGTTGTTGTTGTTGCTGTTGTTGTTGTTGTAATAACAGTAATCATTGTATTTAATATTGAATGGCACCTCAGTATTATCAGGTTTTATATTTTCGCATCAAAATATATGGATTTATGTTCATTGTTAGCTAGACATGGTGGTGAGGGATTCTTTTTTCTTTTTTACGGTGGTCAGCGTTCTGTCAATAATTAATCAAAAGGGAAAAGAACTTAATGAAACACTTTTCATGAGGTGATAATTAGCGGGGAATAGCACGGCTGCAGACACTCGCTGTTAGATATTTAATAACCACAACGAACAAGTTCGGATCTCCGTTTGGGGGGGGGGGGGGGGGTTGGTTGTCGAGGAGAGGTGCCGGAGCGGGGAGGGTCAAATATATGGGACATGCTCACCGAGTTGGTTTTAAGGCTTGGTGCGGTTCCCGTTATTGCTGCATCAATACCAAGTCAAACATGTGTACTATAAACCCTTACAATATAAGTAGATATTACATTGTCATGAAATACATTTTATTTATAGCATGAAGGGAATTGTTTGGCATTTACTTATGCACTGTATAATCCTAGACGCCGAATAGGAAACTGTTATTTAGATTGAAGCAGCGGGGGGAAATAGTTTGAAATTGCATTAAATTTCAGGCCGTTTCTTTCCCTTCATTCCCTCCTGATTTTAATCTAGTTTGCAAACATGAACGACAGGTAATGCTTCAGCATGTTGTCATTGTCATCTGAAATCATATTGAAATGTTGTAAAGTTTGAGATAAAACCTAGAGGCGGGGGGGGCGTTGTGCTGATGAGATTATTGATAGTTATTGAAGGTGCCCAAATAGGCTTTAGTCAACAGACTCCTGTGCCCTTAATAGAATTTCAGATAATCTTTTATCACAACAAGACACCCACAGAATTATTTAAACAGATCGGACTATACCGGCAGAACATTTCAATTATTCCAACGCTTTAATACATGTTTGGTATGTATTATATTCAAACTTGGTAATCCAAATTTTACGATTTAACAGTTTTGATTTTCCCATTAATTCTTGACACACATACGGAACAATTTGCATTTCCTGCGTTTATTAAATAAATATGAAAATTCAGCAAAATATGGATAAGTTGGATTAGCATCAGTTGCATCAAAAAAACGGGTAAAACATAACTATCTTAATCTGTATCTACATATTGCGTGTTTCTGGCGTTTGCATTTCTAATGATTGTGTTTTATATTATTTTCGTGTAGTTAAACTGAAGACTTAAACCAAATGTGTGTTTTCCCTTTGGAACTGCGAAACATTTGCAGGAAAATGTGATAGTCTAGCTGATATTGTACTTCACTTGTTAACTTAATCCGACTGTCATATCCAGAAGCCTTTTTGTCTCCGAATTCTGAAAATTAATTTATATTCGTAATGTGCCACATGCATTGTAATTATGTAGCTATATAGACGATGTCTGCGTCAGTAGTACCACGCGATGTTATAACAACGTTGACCCAGTAAAATACATACTACACGGTGCTGGTGTCATGAAAAACTTCAATGTCCACTTTCAAAATGACAACTCATTTCAAAATGTCCATGTGTTGAATTTTGCATAGCCTA